>NW_027520751.1:0-219492 GCF_051991255.1 Vanacampus margaritifer | reverse complement strand
TCAATTGGGCATTTCGACCATTCATTCCTATGGGGGAATCTCTGGGATTCGAACCCGCGCCTCCAGTGGGGACTGCGACCCGAACGCAGCGACTTAGACCGCTCAGCCATCCTGACAGCTCTTTCCTTCCAATGTTCAATGGGGGACTTTGACACCTGGTATCCCGCCATTCATTTCAATGGGGCATTTCGACCATTCATTCCTATGGAGGAATTTCTGGGATTCGAACCCTCGCCTCCAGTGGGGACTGCGACCCGAACGCAGCGACTTAGACCGCTCAGCCATCCTGACAGCTCTTTCCTTCCCAGGTTCATTGGGGGACTTTGACACCTGGTAGCCCGCCATTCATTTCAATGGGGCATTTCGACCATTCATTCCTATGGGGGAATCTCTGGGATTCGAACCCACGCCTCCAGTGGGGACTGCGACCCGAGCGCAGCGACTTAGACCGCTCGGCCATCCTGACAGCTCTTTCCTTCCCAGGTTCATTGGGGGACTTTGACACCTGGTAGCCCGCCATTCATTTCAATGGGGCATTTCGACCATTCATTCCTATGGGGGAATCTCTGGGATTCGAACCCTCGCCTCCAGTGGGGACTGCGACCCGAACGCAGCGACTTAGACCGCTCGGCCATCCTGACAGCTCTTTCCTTCCAAGGTTCATTTGGGGACTTTGACACCTGGTAGCCCGCCATTCATTTTAATGGGGCATTTCGACCATTCATTCCTATGGGGGAATCTCTGGGATTCGAACCCTCGCCTCCAGTGGGGACTGCGACCCGAACGCAGCGACTTAGACCGCTCAGCCATCCTGACAGCTCTTTCCTTCCCAGGTTCATTGGGGGACTTTGACAACTGGTAGCCCGCCATTCATTTCAATGGGGCATTTATACCATTCATTCCTATGGGGGAATCTCTGGGATTCGAACCCACGCCTCCAGTGGGGACTGCGACCCGAGCGCAGCGACTTAGACCGCTCGGCCATCCTGACAGCTCTTTCCTTCCAAGGTTCAATGGGGGACTTTGACACCTGGTAGCCCGCCATTCATTTCAATTGGGCATTTCGACCATTCATTCCTATTGGGGAATCTCTGGGATTCGAACCCGCGCCTCCAGTGGGGACTGCGACCCGAGCGCAGCGACTTAGACAGCTCGGCCATCCTGACAGCTCTATTCCTTCCCAGGTTCATTGGGGGACTTTGACACCTGGTAGCCCGCCATTCATTTCAATGGGGCATTTCGACCATTCATTCCTATGGGGGAATCTCTGGGATTCGAACCCTCGCCTCCAGTGGGGACTGCGACCCGAACGCAGCGACTTAGACCGCTCAGCCATCCTGACAGCTCTTTCCTTCCCAGGTTCATTGGGGGACTTTGACACCTGGTAGCCCGCCATTCATTTCAATGGGGCATTTCGACCATTCATTCCTATGGGGGAATCTCTGGGATTCGAACCCACGCCTCCAGTGGGGACTGCGACCCGAACACAGCGACTTAGACCGCTCAGCCATCCTGACAGCTCTTTCCTTCCAATGTCCATTGGGGGACTTTGACACCTGGTAGCCCGCCATTCATTTCAATGGGGTAATTCGACCATTCATTCCTATGGAGGAATCTCTGGGATTCGAACCCTCGCCTCCAGTGGGGACTGCGACCCGAACGCAGCGACTTAGACCGCTCAGCCATCCTGACAGCTCTTTCCTTCCAATGTTCAATGGGGGACTTTGACACCTGGTATCCCGCCATTCATTTCAATGGGGCATTTCAACCATTCATTCCTATGGGGGAATCTCTGGGATTCGAACCCTCGCCTCCAGTGGGGACTGCGACCCGAACGCAGCGACTTAGACCGCTCAGCCATCCTGACAGCTCTTTCCTTCCAATGTTCAATGGGGGACTTTGACACCTGGTATCCCGCCATTCATTTCAATGGGGCATTTCGACCATTCATTCCTATGGAGGAATTTCTGGGATTCGAACCCTCGCCTCCAGTGGGGACTGCGACCCGAACGCAGCGACTTAGACGGCTCAGCCATCCTGACAGCTCTTTCCTTCCCAGGTTCATTGGGGGACTTTGACACCTGGTAGCCCGCCATTCATTTCAATGGGGCATTTCGACCATTCATTCCTATGGGGGAATCTCTGGGATTCGAACCCACGCCTCCAGTGGGGACTGCGACCCGAGCGCAGCGACTTAGACCGCTCGGCCATCCTGACAGCTCTTTCCTTCCAAGGTTCAATGGGGGACTTTGACACCTGGTAGCCCGCCATTCATTTCAATTGGGCATTTCGACCATTCATTCCTATGGGGGAATCTCTGGGATTCGAACCCGCGCCTCCAGTGGGGACTGCGACCCGAGCGCAGCGACTTAGACCGCTCAGCCATCCTGACAGCTCTTTCCTTCCAATGTTCAATGGGGGACTTTGACACCTGGTATCCCGCCATTCATTTCAATGGGGCATTTCGACCATTCATTCCTATGGAGGAATTTCTGGGATTCGAACCCTCGCCTCCAGTGGGGACTGCGACCCGAACGCAGCGACTTAGACCGCTCAGCCATCCTGACAGCTCTTTCCTTCCCAGGTTCATTGGGGGACTTTGACACCTGGTAGCCCGCCATTCATTTCAATTGGGCATTTCGACCATTCATTCCTATGGGGGAATCTCTGGGATTCGAACCCGCGCCTCCAGTGGGGACTGCGACCCGAGCGCAGCGACTTAGACCGCTCGGCCATCCTGACAGCTCTTTCCTTCCCAGGTTTATTGGGGGACTTTGACACCTGGTAGCCCACCATTCATTTCAATGGGGCATTTCGACCATTCATTCCTATGGGGGAATCTCTGGGATTCGAACCCTCGCCTCCAGTGGGGACTGCGACCCGAACGCAGCGACTTAGACCGCTCAGCCATCCTGACAGCTCTTTCCTTCCCAGGTTCATTGGGGGACTTTGACACCTGGTAGCCCGCCATTCATTTCAATGGGGCATTTCGACCATTCATTCCTATGGGGGAATCTCTGGGATTCGAACCCACGCCTCCAGTGGGGACTGCGACCCGAGCGCAGCGACTTAGACCGCTCGGCCATCCTGACAGCTCTTTCCTTCCCAGGTTCATTGGGGGACTTTGACACCTGGTAGCCCGCCATTCATTTCAATGGGGCATTTCGACCATTCATTCCTATGGGGGAATCTCTGGGATTCGAACCCACGCCTCCAGTGGGGACTGCGACCCGAACACAGCGACTTAGACCACTCGGCCATCCTGACAGCTCTTTCCTTCCAAGGTTCAATGGGGGACTTTGACACCTGGTAGCCCGCCATTCATTTCAATGGGGCATTTCGACCATTCATTCCTATGGGGGAATCTCTGGGATTCGAACCCACGCCTCCAGTGGGGACTGCGACCCGAGCGCAGCGACTTAGACCGCTCGGCCATCCTGACAGCTCTTTCCTTCCAAGGTTCAATGGGGGACTTTGACACCTGGTAGCCCGCCATTCATTTCAATTGGGCATTTCGACCATTCATTCCTATGGGGGAATCTCTGGGATTCGAACCCGCGCCTCCAGTGGGGACTGCGACCCGAACGCAGCGACTTAGACCGCTCAGCCATCCTGACAGCTCTTTCCTTCCAATTTTCAATGGGGGACTTTGACACCTGGTATCCCGCCATTCATTTCAATGGGGCATTTCGACCATTCATTCCTATGGAGGAATTTCTGGGATTCGAACCCTCGCCTCCAGTGGGGACTGCGACCCGAACGCAGCGACTTAGACCGCTCAGCCATCCTGACAGCTCTTTCCTTCCCAGGTTCATTGGGGGACTTTGACACCTGGTAGCCCGCCATTCATTTCAATGGGGCATTTCGACCATTCATTCCTATGGGGGAATCTCTGGGATTCGAACCCACGCCTCCAGTGGGGACTGCGACCCGAGCGCAGCGACTTAGACAGCTCGGCCATCCTGACAGCTCTTTCCTTCCCAGGTTCATTGGGGGACTTTGACACCTGGTAGCCCGCCATTCATTTCAATGGGGCATTTCGACCATTCATTCCTATGGGGGAATCTCTGGGATTCGAACCCTCGCCTCCAGTGGGGACTGCGACCCGAACGCAGCGACTTAGACCGCTCGGCCATCCTGACAGCTCTTTCCTTCCAAGGTTCATTTGGGGACTTTGACACCTGGTAGCCCGCCATTCATTTCAATGGGGCATTTCGACCATTCATTCCTATGGGGGAATCTCTGGGATTCGAACCCTCGCCTCCAGTGGGGACTGCGACCCGAACGCAGCGACTTAGACCGCTCAGCCATCCTGACAGCTCTTTCCTTCCCAGGTTCATTGGGGGACTTTGACACCTGGTAGCCCGCCATTCATTTCAATGGGGCATTTCGACCATTCATTCCTATGGGGGAATCTCTGGGATTCGAACCCACGCCTCCAGTGGGGACTGCGACTCGAACGCAGCAACTTAGACCGCTCGGCCATCCTGACAGCTCTTTCCTTCCAATGTCCATTGGGGGACTTTGACACCTGGTAGCCCGCCATTCATTTCAATGGGGTAATTCGACCATTCAATCCTATGGAGGAATCTCTGGGATTCGAACCCTCGCCTCCAGTGGGGACTGCGACCCGAACGCAGCGACTTAGACCGCTCAGCCATCCTGACAGCTCTTTCCTTCCAATGTTCAATGGGGGACTTTGACACCTGGTATCCCGCCATTCATTTCAATGGGGCATTTCGACCATTCATTCCTATGGGGGAATCTCTGGGATTCGAACCCTCGCCTCCAGTGGGGACTGCGACCCGAACGCAGCGACTTAGACCGCTCAGCCATCCTGACAGCTCTTTCCTTCCAATGTTCAATGGGGGACTTTGACACCTGGTATCCCGCCATTCATTTCAATGGGGCATTTCGACCATTCATTCCTATGGGGGAATCTCTGGGATTCGAACCCACGCCTCCAGTGGGGACTGCGACCCGAGCGCAGCGACTTAGACCGCTCGGCCATCCTGACAGGTCTTTCCTTCCCAGGTTCATTGGGGGACTTTGACACCTGGTAGCCCGCCATTCATTTCAATGGGGCATTTCGACCATTCATTCCTATGGGGGAATCTCTGGGATTCGAACCCTCGCCTCCAGTGGGGACTGCGACCCGAACGCAGCGACTTAGACCGCTCGGCCATCCTGACAGCTCTTTCCTTCCAAGGTTCATTTGGGGACTTTGACACCTGGTAGCCCGCCATTCATTTCAATGGGGCATTTCGACCATTCATTCCTATGGGGGAATCTCTGGGATTCGAACCCTCGCCTCCAGTGGGGACTGCGACCCGAACGCAGCGACTTAGACCGCTCAGCCATCCTGACAGCTCTTTCCTTCCCAGGTTCATTGGGGGACTTTGACACCTGGTAGCCCGCCATTCATTTCAATGGGGCATTTATACCATTCATTCCTATGGGGGAATCTCTGGGATTCGAACCCACGCCTCCAGTGGGGACTGCGACCCGAGCGCAGCGACTTAGACCGCTCGGCCATCCTGACAGCTCTTTCCTTCCAAGGTTCAATGGGGGACTTTGACACCTGGTAGCCCGCCATTCATTTCAATTGGGCATTTCGACCATTCATTCCTATTGGGGAATCTCTGGGATTCGAACCCGCGCCTCCAGTGGGGACTGCGACCCGAGCGCAGCGACTTAGACAGCTCGGCCATCCTGACAGCTCTTTCCTTCCCAGGTTCATTGGGGGACTTTGACACCTGGTAGCCCGCCATTCATTTCAATGGGGCATTTCAACCATTCATTCCTATGGGGGAATCTCTGGGATTCGAACCCGCGCCTCCAGTGGGGACTGCGACCCGAGCGCAGCGACTTAGACCGCTCGGCCATCCTGACAGCTCTTTCCTTCCCAGGTTCATTGGGGGACTTTGACACCTGGTAGCACGCCATTCATTTCAATGGGGCATTTCGACCATTCATTCCTATGGGGGAATCTCTGGGATTCGAACCCTCGCCTCCAGTGGGGACTGCGACCCGAACGCAGCGACTTAGACCGCTCAGCCATCCTGACAGCTCTTTCCTTCCCAGGTTCATTGGGGGACTTTGACACCTGGTAGCCCGCCATTCATTTCAATGGGGCATTTCGACCATTCATTCCTATGGGGGAATCTCTGGGATTCGAACCCACGCCTCCAGTGGGGACTGCGACTCGAACGCAGCAACTTAGACCGCTCAGCCATCCTGACAGCTCTTTCCTTCCAATGTCCATTGGGGGACTTTGACACCTGGTAGCCCGCCATTCATTTCAATGGGGTAATTCGACCATTCATTCCTATGGGGGAATCTCTGGGATTCGAACCCGCGCCTCCAGTGGGGACTGCGACCCAAGCGCAGCGACTTAGACCGCTCGGCCATCCTGACAGCTCTTTCCTTCCCAGGTTCATTGGGGGACTTTGACACCTGGTAGCCCGCCATTCATTTCAATGGGGCATTTCGACCATTCATTCCTATGGGGGAATCTCTGGGATTCGAACCCTCGCCTCCAGTGGGGACTGCGACCCGAACGCAGCGACTTAGACCGCTCGGCCATCCTGACAGCTCTTTCCTTCCAAGGTTCAATGGGGGACTTTGACACCTGGTAGCCCGCCATTCATTTCAATTGGGCATTTCGACCATTCATTCCTATTGGGGAATCTCTGGGATTCGAACCCGCGCCTCCAGTGGGGACTGTGACCCGAGCGCAGCGACTTAGACAGCTCGGCCATCCTGACAGCTCTTTCCTTCCCAGGTTCATTGGGGGACTTTGACACCTGGTAGCCCGCCATTCATTTCAATGGGGCATTTCAACCATTCATTCCTATGGGGGAATCTCTGGGATTCGAACCCGCGCCTCCAGTGGGAACTGCGACCCGAGCGCAGCGACTTAGACCGCTCGGCCATCCTGACAGCTCTTTCCTTCCCAGGTTCATTGGGGGACTTTGACACCTGGTAGCCCGCCATTCAATTCAATTGGGCATTTCGACCATTCATTCCTATGGGGGAATCTCTGGGATTCGAACCCGCGCCTCCAGTGGGGACTGCGACCAGAGCGCAGCGACTTAGACCACTCGGCCATCCTGACAGCTCTTTCCTTCCCAGGTTCATTGGGGGACTTTGACACCTGGTAGCCCGCCATTCATTTCAATGGGGCATTTCGACCATTCATTCCTATGGGGGAATCTCTGGGATTCGAACCCTCGCCTCCAGTGGGGACTGCGACCCGAACGCAGCGACTTAGACCGCTCAGCCATCCTGACAGCTCTTTCCTTCCCAGGTTCATTGGGGGACTTTGACACCTGGTAGCCCGCCATTCATTTCAATGGGGCATTTCGACCATTCATTCCTATGGGGGAATCTCTGGGATTCGAACCCACGCCTCCAGTGGGGACTGCGACCCGAACACAGCGACTTAGACCACTCAGCCATCCTGACAGCTCTTTCCTTCCAATGTCAAATGGGGGACTTTGACACCTGGTAGACCGCCATTCATTTCAATGGGGCATTTATACCATTCATTCCTATGGGGGAATCTCTGGGATTCGAACCCACGCCTCCAGTGGGGACTGCGACTCGAACGCAGCAACTTAGACCGCTCAGCCATCCTGACAGCTCTTTCCTTCCAATGTCCATTGGGGGACTTTGACACCTGGTAGCCCGCCATTCATTTCAATGGGGTAATTCGACCATTCATTCCTATGGAGGAATCTCTGGGATTCGAACCCTCGCCTCCAGTGGGGACTGCGACCCGAACGCAGCGACTTAGACCGCTCAGCCATCCTGACAGCTCTTTCCTTCCAATGTTCAATGGGGGACTTTGACACCTGGTATCCCGCCATTCATTTCAATGGGGCATTTCGACCATTCATTCCTATGGAGGAATTTCTGGGATTCGAACCCTCGCCTCCAGTGGGGACTGCGACCCGAACGCAGCGACTTAGACCGCTCAGCCATCCTGACAGCTCTTTCCTTCCCAGGTTCATTGGGGGACTTTGACACCTGGTAGCCCGCCATTCATTTCAATTGGGCATTTCGACCATTCATTCCTATGGGGGAATCTCTGGGATTCGAACCCGCGCCTCCAGTGGGGACTGCGACCCGAGCGCAGCGACTTAGACCGCTCGGCCATCCTGACAGCTCTTTCCTTCCCAGGTTTATTGGGGGACTTTGACACCTGGTAGCCCACCATTCATTTCAATGGGGCATTTCGACCATTCATTCCTATGGGGGAATCTCTGGGATTCGAACCCTCGCCTCCAGTGGGGACTGCGACCCGAACGCAGCGACTTAGACCGCTCAGCCATCCTGACAGCTCTTTCCTTCCCAGGTTCATTGGGGGACTTTGACACCTGGTAGCCCGCCATTCATTTCAATGGGGCATTTCGACCATTCATTCCTATGGGGGAATCTCTGGGATTCGAACCCACGCCTCCAGTGGGGACTGCGACCCGAGCGCAGCGACTTAGACCGCTCGGCCATCCTGACAGCTCTTTCCTTCCCAGGTTCATTGGGGGACTTTGACACCTGGTAGCCCGCCATTCATTTCAATGGGGCATTTCGACCATTCATTCCTATGGAGGAATTTCTGGGATTCGAACCCTCGCCTCCAGTGGGGACTGCGACCCGAACGCAGCGACTTAGACCGCTCAGCCATCCTGACAGCTCTTTCCTTCCCAGGTTCATTGGGGGACTTTGACACCTGGTAGCCCGCCATTCATTTCAATGGGGCATTTCGACCATTCATTCCTATGGGGGAATCTCTGGGATTCGAACCCACGCCTCCAGTGGGGACTGCGACCCGAGCGCAGCGACTTAGACCGCTCGGCCATCCTGACAGCTCTTTCCTTCCCAGGTTCATTGGGGGACTTTGACACCTGGTAGCCCGCCATTCATTTCAATGGGGCATTTCGACCATTCATTCCTATGGGGGAATCTCTGGGATTCGAACCCTCGCCTCCAGTGGGGACTGCGACCCAAACGCAGCGACTTAGACCGCTCGGCCATCCTGACAGCTCTTTCCTTCCAAGGTTCATTTGGGGACTTTGACACCTGGTAGCCCGCCATTCATTTCAATGGGGCATTTCGACCATTCATTCCTATGGGGGAATCTCTGGGATTCGAACCCTCGCCTCCAGTGGGGACTGCGACCCGAACGCAGCGACTTAGACCGCTCAGCCATCCTGACAGCTCTTTCCTTCCCAGGTTCATTGGGGGACTTTGACAACTGGTAGCCCGCCATTCATTTCAATGGGGCATTTATACCATTCATTCCTATGGGGGAATCTCTGGGATTCGAACCCACGCCTCCAGTGGGGACTGCGACCCGAGCGCAGCGACTTAGACCGCTCGGCCATCCTGACAGCTCTTTCCTTCCAAGGTTCAATGGGGGACTTTGACACCTGGTAGCCCGCCATTCATTTCAATTGGGCATTTCGACCATTCATTCCTATTGGGGAATCTCTGGGATTCGAACCCGCGCCTCCAGTGGGGACTGCGACCCGAGCGCAGCGACTTAGACAGCTCGGCCATCCTGACAGCTCTTTCCTTCCCAGGTTCATTGGGGGACTTTGACACCTGGTAGCCCGCCATTCATTTCAATGGGGCATTTCGACCATTCATTCCTATGGGGGAATCTCTGGGATTCGAACCCTCGCCTCCAGTGGGGACTGCGACCCGAACGCAGCGACTTAGACCGCTCAGCCATCCTGACAGCTCTTTCCTTCCCAGGTTCATTGGGGGACTTTGACACCTGGTAGCCCGCCATTCATTTCAATTGGGCATTTCGACCATTCATTCCTATGGGGGAATCTCTGGGATTCGAACCCACGCCTCCAGTGGGGACTGCGACCCGAACACAGCGACTTAGACCGCTCAGCCATCCTGACAGCTCTTTCCTTCCAATGTCCATTGGGGGACTTTGACACCTGGTAGCCCGCCATTCATTTCAATGGGGTAATTCGACCATTCATTCCTATGGAGGAATCTCTGGGATTCGAACCCTCGCCTCCAGTGGGGACTGCGACCCGAACGCAGCGACTTAGACCGCTCAGCCATCCTGACAGCTCTTTCCTTCCAGTGTTCAATGGGGGACTTTGACACCTGGTATCCCGCCATTCATTTCAATGGGGCATTTCAACCATTCATTCCTATGGGGGAATCTCTGGGATTCGAACCCTCGCCTCCAGTGGGGACTGCGACCCGAACGCAGCGACTTAGACCGCTCAGCCATCCTGACAGCTCTTTCCTTCCAATGTTCAATGGGGGACTTTGACACCTGGTATCCCGCCATTCATTTCAATGGGGCATTTCGACCATTCATTCCTATGGAGGAATTTCTGGGATTCGAACCCTCGCCTCCAGTGGGGACTGCGACCCGAACGCAGCGACTTAGACCGCTCAGCCATCCTGACAGCTCTTTCCTTCCCAGGTTCATTGGGGGACTTTGACACCTGGTAGCCCGCCATTCATTTCAATGGGGCATTTCGACCATTCATTCCTATGGGGGAATCTCTGGGATTCGAACCCACGCCTCCAGTGGGGACTGCGACCCGAGCGCAGCGACTTAGACCGCTCGGCCATCCTGACAGCTCTTTCCTTCCAAGGTTCAATGGGGGACTTTGACACCTGGTAGCCCGCCATTCATTTCAATTGGGCATTTCGACCATTCATTCCTATGGGGGAATCTCTGGGATTCGAACCCGCGCCTCCAGTGGGGACTGCGACCCGAGCGCAGCGACTTAGACCGCTCAGCCATCCTGACAGCTCTTTCCTTCCAATGTTCAATGGGGGACTTTGACACCTGGTATCCCGCCATTCATTTCAATGGGGCATTTCGACCATTCATTCCTATGGAGGAATTTCTGGGATTCGAACCCTCGCCTCCAGTGGGGACTGCGACCCGAACGCAGCGACTTAGACCGCTCAGCCATCCTGACAGCTCTTTCCTTCCCAGGTTCATTGGGGGACTTTGACACCTGGTAGCCCGCCATTCATTTCAATGGGGCATTTCGACCATTCATTCCTATGGGGGAATCTCTGGGATTCGAACCCACGCCTCCAGTGGGGACTGCGACCCGAGCGCAGCGACTTAGACCGCTCGGCCATCCTGACAGCTCTTTCCTTCCCAGGTTCATTGGGGGACTTTGACACCTGGTAGCCCGCCATTCATTTCAATGGGGCATTTCGACCATTCATTCCTATGGGGGAATCTCTGGGATTCGAACCCTCGCCTCCAGTGGGGACTGCGACCCGAACGCAGCGACTTAGACCGCTCGGCCATCCTGACAGCTCTTTCCTTCCAAGGTTCATTTGGGGACTTTGACACCTGGTAGCCCGCCATTCATTTCAATGGGGCATTTCGACCATTCATTCCTATGGGGGAATCTCTGGGATTCGAACCCTCGCCTCCAGTGGGGACTGCGACCCGAACGCAGCGACTTAGACCGCTCAGCCATCCTGACAGCTCTTTCCTTCCCAGGTTCATTGGGGGACTTTGACACCTGGTAGCCCGCCATTCATTTCAATGGGGCATTTCGACCATTCATTCCTATGGGGGAATCTCTGGGATTCGAACCCACGCCTCCAGTGGGGACTGCGACTCGAACGCAGCAACTTAGACCGCTCGGCCATCCTGACAGCTCTTTCCTTCCAATGTCCATTGGGGGACTTTGACACCTGGTAGCCCGCCATTCATTTCAATGGGGTAATTCGACCATTCAATCCTATGGAGGAATCTCTGGGATTCGAACCCTCGCCTCCAGTGGGGACTGCGACCCGAACGCAGCGACTTAGACCGCTCAGCCATCCTGACAGCTCTTTCCTTCCAATGTTCAATGGGGGACTTTGACACCTGGTATCCCGCCATTCATTTCAATGGGGCATTTCGACCATTCATTCCTATGGGGGAATCTCTGGGATTCGAACCCTCGCCTCCAGTGGGGACTGCGACCCGAACGCAGCGACTTAGACCGCTCAGCCATCCTGACAGCTCTTTCCTTCCAATGTTCAATGGGGGACTTTGACACCTGGTAGCCCGCCATTCATTTCAATGGGGCATTTCGACCATTCATTCCTATGGGGGAATCTCTGGGATTCGAACCCACGCCTCCAGTGGGGACTGCGACCCGAGCGCAGCGACTTAGACCGCTCGGCCATCCTGACAGCTCTTTCCTTCCCAGGTTCATTGGGGGACTTTGACACCTGGTAGCCCGCCATTCATTTCAATGGGGCATTTCGACCATTCATTCCTATGGGGGAATCTCTGGGATTCGAACCCTCGCCTCCAGTGGGGACTGCGACCCGAACGCAGCGACTTAGACCGCTCGGCCATCCTGACAGCTCTTTCCTTCCCAGGTTCATTGGGGGACTTTGACACCTGGTAGCCCGCCATTCATTTCAATGGGGCATTTATACCATTCATTCCTATGGGGGAATCTCTGGGATTCGAACCCACGCCTCCAGTGGGGACTGCGACCCGAGCGCAGCGACTTAGACCGCTCGGCCATCCTGACAGCTCTTTCCTTCCAAGGTTCAATGGGGGACTTTGACACCTGGTAGCCCGCCATTCATTTCAATTGGGCATTTCGACCATTCATTCCTATTGGGGAATCTCTGGGATTCGAACCCGCGCCTCCAGTGGGGACTGCGACCCGAGCGCAGCGACTTAGACAGCTCGGCCATCCTGACAGCTCTTTCCTTCCCAGGTTCATTGGGGGACTTTGACACCTGGTAGCCCGCCATTCATTTCAATGGGGCATTTCAACCATTCATTCCTATGGGGGAATCTCTGGGATTCGAACCCGCGCCTCCAGTGGGGACTGCGACCCGAGCGCAGCGACTTAGACCGCTCGGCCATCCTGACAGCTCTTTCCTTCCCAGGTTCATTGGGGGACTTTGACACCTGGTAGCACGCCATTCATTTCAATGGGGCATTTCGACCATTCATTCCTATGGGGGAATCTCTGGGATTCGAACCCTCGCCTCCAGTGGGGACTGCGACCCGAACGCAGCGACTTAGACCGCTCAGCCATCCTGACAGCTCTTTCCTTCCCAGGTTCATTGGGGGACTTTGACACCTGGTAGCCCGCCATTCATTTCAATGGGGCATTTCGACCATTCATTCCTATGGGGGAATCTCTGGGATTCGAACCCACGCCTCCAGTGGGGACTGCGACTCGAACGCAGCAACTTAGACCGCTCAGCCATCCTGACAGCTCTTTCCTTCCAATGTCCATTGGGGGACTTTGACACCTGGTAGCCCGCCATTCATTTCAATGGGGTAATTCGACCATTCATTCCTATGGGGGAATCTCTGGGATTCGAACCCGCGCCTCCAGTGGGGACTGCGACCCAAGCGCAGCGACTTAGACCGCTCGGCCATCCTGACAGCTCTTTCCTTCCCAGGTTCATTGGGGGACTTTGACACCTGGTAGCCCGCCATTCATTTCAATGGGGCATTTCGACCATTCATTCCTATGGGGGAATCTCTGGGATTCGAACCCTCGCCTCCAGTGGGGACTGCGACCCGAACGCAGCGACTTAGACCGCTCGGCCATCCTGACAGCTCTTTCCTTCCAAGGTTCAATGGGGGACTTTGACACCTGGTAGCCCGCCATTCATTTCAATTGGGCATTTCGACCATTCATTCCTATTGGGGAATCTCTGGGATTCGAACCCACGCCTCCAGTGGGGACTGCGACCCGAACACAGCGACTTAGACCGCTCAGCCATCCTGACAGCTCTTTCCTTCCAATGTCCATTGGGGGACTTTGACACCTGGTAGCCCGCCATTCATTTCAATGGGGTAATTCGACCATTCATTCCTATGGAGGAATCTCTGGGATTCGAACCCTCGCCTCCAGTGGGGACTGCGACCCGAACGCAGCGACTTAGACCGCTCAGCCATCCTGACAGCTCTTTCCTTCCAGTGTTCAATGGGGGACTTTGACACCTGGTATCCCGCCATTCATTTCAATGGGGCATTTCAACCATTCATTCCTATGGGGGAATCTCTGGGATTCGAACCCTCGCCTCCAGTGGGGACTGCGACCCGAACGCAGCGACTTAGACCGCTCAGCCATCCTGACAGCTCTTTCCTTCCAATGTTCAATGGGGGACTTTGACACCTGGTATCCCGCCATTCATTTCAATGGGGCATTTCGACCATTCATTCCTATGGAGGAATTTCTGGGATTCGAACCCTCGCCTCCAGTGGGGACTGCGACCCGAACGCAGCGACTTAGACCGCTCAGCCATCCTGACAGCTCTTTCCTTCCCAGGTTCATTGGGGGACTTTGACACCTGGTAGCCCGCCATTCATTTCAATGGGGCATTTCGACCATTCATTCCTATGGGGGAATCTCTGGGATTCGAACCCACGCCTCCAGTGGGGACTGCGACCCGAGCGCAGCGACTTAGACCGCTCGGCCATCCTGACAGCTCTTTCCTTCCAAGGTTCAATGGGGGACTTTGACACCTGGTAGCCCGCCATTCATTTCAATTGGGCATTTCGACCATTCATTCCTATGGGGGAATCTCTGGGATTCGAACCCGCGCCTCCAGTGGGGACTGCGACCCGAGCGCAGCGACTTAGACCGCTCAGCCATCCTGACAGCTCTTTCCTTCCAATGTTCAATGGGGGACTTTGACACCTGGTATCCCGCCATTCATTTCAATGGGGCATTTCGACCATTCATTCCTATGGAGGAATTTCTGGGATTCGAACCCTCGCCTCCAGTGGGGACTGCGACCCGAACGCAGCGACTTAGACCGCTCAGCCATCCTGACAGCTCTTTCCTTCCCAGGTTCATTGGGGGACTTTGACACCTGGTAGCCCGCCATTCATTTCAATGGGGCATTTCGACCATTCATTCCTATGGGGGAATCTCTGGGATTCGAACCCACGCCTCCAGTGGGGACTGCGACCCGAGCGCAGCGACTTAGACCGCTCGGCCATCCTGACAGCTCTTTCCTTCCCAGGTTCATTGGGGGACTTTGACACCTGGTAGCCCGCCATTCATTTCAATGGGGCATTTCGACCATTCATTCCTATGGGGGAATCTCTGGGATTCGAACCCTCGCCTCCAGTGGGGACTGCGACCCGAACGCAGCGACTTAGACCGCTCGGCCATCCTGACAGCTCTTTCCTTCCAAGGTTCATTTGGGGACTTTGACACCTGGTAGCCCGCCATTCATTTCAATGGGGCATTTCGACCATTCATTCCTATGGGGGAATCTCTGGGATTCGAACCCACGCCTCCAGTGGGGACTGCGACTCGAACGCAGCAACTTAGACCGCTCGGCCATCCTGACAGCTCTTTCCTTCCAATGTCCATTGGGGGACTTTGACACCTGGTAGCCCGCCATTCATTTCAATGGGGTAATTCGACCATTCAATCCTATGGAGGAATCTCTGGGATTCGAACCCTCGCCTCCAGTGGGGACTGCGACCCGAACGCAGCGACTTAGACCGCTCAGCCATCCTGACAGCTCTTTCCTTCCAATGTTCAATGGGGGACTTTGACACCTGGTATCCCGCCATTCATTTCAATGGGGCATTTCGACCATTCATTCCTATGGGGGAATCTCTGGGATTCGAACCCTCGCCTCCAGTGGGGACTGCGACCCGAACGCAGCGACTTAGACCGCTCAGCCATCCTGACAGCTCTTTCCTTCCAATGTTCAATGGGGGACTTTGACACCTGGTAGCCCGCCATTCATTTCAATGGGGCATTTCGACCATTCATTCCTATGGGGGAATCTCTGGGATTCGAACCCACGCCTCCAGTGGGGACTGCGACCCGAGCGCAGCGACTTAGACCGCTCGGCCATCCTGACAGCTCTTTCCTTCCCAGGTTCATTGGGGGACTTTGACACCTGGTAGCCCGCCATTCATTTCAATGGGGCATTTCGACCATTCATTCCTATGGGGGAATCTCTGGGATTCGAACCCTCGCCTCCAGTGGGGACTGCGACCCGAACGCAGCGACTTAGACCGCTCGGCCATCCTGACAGCTCTTTCCTTCCCAGGTTCATTGGGGGACTTTGACACCTGGTAGCCCGCCATTCATTTCAATGGGGCATTTATACCATTCATTCCTATGGGGGAATCTCTGGGATTCGAACCCACGCCTCCAGTGGGGACTGCGACCCGAGCGCAGCGACTTAGACCGCTCGGCCATCCTGACAGCTCTTTCCTTCCAAGGTTCAATGGGGGACTTTGACACCTGGTAGCCCGCCATTCATTTCAATTGGGCATTTCGACCATTCATTCCTATTGGGGAATCTCTGGGATTCGAACCCGCGCCTCCAGTGGGGACTGCGACCCGAGCGCAGCGACTTAGACAGCTCGGCCATCCTGACAGCTCTTTCCTTCCCAGGTTCATTGGGGGACTTTGACACCTGGTAGCCCGCCATTCATTTCAATGGGGCATTTCAACCATTCATTCCTATGGGGGAATCTCTGGGATTCGAACCCGCGCCTCCAGTGGGGACTGCGACCCGAGCGCAGCGACTTAGACCGCTCGGCCATCCTGACAGCTCTTTCCTTCCCAGGTTCATTGGGGGACTTTGACACCTGGTAGCCCGCCATTCATTTCAATGGGGCATTTCGACCATTCATTCCTATGGGGGAATCTCTGGGATTCGAACCCACGCCTCCAGTGGGGACTGCGACCCGAACACAGCGACTTAGACCACTCGGCCATCCTGACAGCTCTTTCCTTCCAAGGTTCAATGGGGGACTTTGACACCTGGTAGCCCGCCATTCATTTCAATGGGGCATTTCGACCATTCATTCCTATGGGGGAATCTCTGGGATTCGAACCCACGCCTCCAGTGGGGACTGCGACCCGAGCGCAGCGACTTAGACCGCTCGGCCATCCTGACAGCTCTTTCCTTCCAAGGTTCAATGGGGGACTTTGACACCTGGTAGCCCGCCATTCATTTCAATTGGGCATTTCGACCATTCATTCCTATGGGGGAATCTCTGGGATTCGAACCCGCGCCTCCAGTGGGGACTGCGACCCGAACGCAGCGACTTAGACCGCTCAGCCATCCTGACAGCTCTTTCCTTCCAATTTTCAATGGGGGACTTTGACACCTGGTATCCCGCCATTCATTTCAATGGGGCATTTCGACCATTCATTCCTATGGAGGAATTTCTGGGATTCGAACCCTCGCCTCCAGTGGGGACTGCGACCCGAACGCAGCGACTTAGACCGCTCAGCCATCCTGACAGCTCTTTCCTTCCCAGGTTCATTGGGGGACTTTGACACCTGGTAGCCCGCCATTCATTTCAATGGGGCATTTCGACCATTCATTCCTATGGGGGAATCTCTGGGATTCGAACCCACGCCTCCAGTGGGGACTGCGACCCGAGCGCAGCGACTTAGACAGCTCGGCCATCCTGACAGCTCTTTCCTTCCCAGGTTCATTGGGGGACTTTGACACCTGGTAGCCCGCCATTCATTTCAATGGGGCATTTCGACCATTCATTCCTATGGGGGAATCTCTGGGATTCGAACCCTCGCCTCCAGTGGGGACTGCGACCCGAACGCAGCGACTTAGACCGCTCGGCCATCCTGACAGCTCTTTCCTTCCAAGGTTCATTTGGGGACTTTGACACCTGGTAGCCCGCCATTCATTTCAATGGGGCATTTCGACCATTCATTCCTATGGGGGAATCTCTGGGATTCGAACCCTCGCCTCCAGTGGGGACTGCGACCCGAACGCAGCGACTTAGACCGCTCAGCCATCCTGACAGCTCTTTCCTTCCCAGGTTCATTGGGGGACTTTGACACCTGGTAGCCCGCCATTCATTTCAATGGGGCATTTCGACCATTCATTCCTATGGGGGAATCTCTGGGATTCGAACCCACGCCTCCAGTGGGGACTGCGACTCGAACGCAGCAACTTAGACCGCTCGGCCATCCTGACAGCTCTTTCCTTCCAATGTCCATTGGGGGACTTTGACACCTGGTAGCCCGCCATTCATTTCAATGGGGTAATTCGACCATTCAATCCTATGGAGGAATCTCTGGGATTCGAACCCTCGCCTCCAGTGGGGACTGCGACCCGAACGCAGCGACTTAGACCGCTCAGCCATCCTGACAGCTCTTTCCTTCCAATGTTCAATGGGGGACTTTGACACCTGGTATCCCGCCATTCATTTCAATGGGGCATTTCGACCATTCATTCCTATGGGGGAATCTCTGGGATTCGAACCCTCGCCTCCAGTGGGGACTGCGACCCGAACGCAGCGACTTAGACCGCTCAGCCATCCTGACAGCTCTTTCCTTCCAATGTTCAATGGGGGACTTTGACACCTGGTATCCCGCCATTCATTTCAATGGGGCATTTCGACCATTCATTCCTATGGGGGAATCTCTGGGATTCGAACCCACGCCTCCAGTGGGGACTGCGACCCGAGCGCAGCGACTTAGACCGCTCGGCCATCCTGACAGGTCTTTCCTTCCCAGGTTCATTGGGGGACTTTGACACCTGGTAGCCCGCCATTCATTTCAATGGGGCATTTCGACCATTCATTCCTATGGGGGAATCTCTGGGATTCGAACCCTCGCCTCCAGTGGGGACTGCGACCCGAACGCAGCGACTTAGACCGCTCGGCCATCCTGACAGCTCTTTCCTTCCAAGGTTCATTTGGGGACTTTGACACCTGGTAGCCCGCCATTCATTTCAATGGGGCATTTCGACCATTCATTCCTATGGGGGAATCTCTGGGATTCGAACCCTCGCCTCCAGTGGGGACTGCGACCCGAACGCAGCGACTTAGACCGCTCAGCCATCCTGACAGCTCTTTCCTTCCCAGGTTCATTGGGGGACTTTGACACCTGGTAGCCCGCCATTCATTTCAATGGGGCATTTATACCATTCATTCCTATGGGGGAATCTCTGGGATTCGAACCCACGCCTCCAGTGGGGACTGCGACCCGAGCGCAGCGACTTAGACCGCTCGGCCATCCTGACAGCTCTTTCCTTCCAAGGTTCAATGGGGGACTTTGACACCTGGTAGCCCGCCATTCATTTCAATTGGGCATTTCGACCATTCATTCCTATTGGGGAATCTCTGGGATTCGAACCCGCGCCTCCAGTGGGGACTGCGACCCGAGCGCAGCGACTTAGACAGCTCGGCCATCCTGACAGCTCTTTCCTTCCCAGGTTCATTGGGGGACTTTGACACCTGGTAGCCCGCCATTCATTTCAATGGGGCATTTCAACCATTCATTCCTATGGGGGAATCTCTGGGATTCGAACCCGCGCCTCCAGTGGGGACTGCGACCCGAGCGCAGCGACTTAGACCGCTCGGCCATCCTGACAGCTCTTTCCTTCCCAGGTTCATTGGGGGACTTTGACACCTGGTAGCACGCCATTCATTTCAATGGGGCATTTCGACCATTCATTCCTATGGGGGAATCTCTGGGATTCGAACCCTCGCCTCCAGTGGGGACTGCGACCCGAACGCAGCGACTTAGACCGCTCAGCCATCCTGACAGCTCTTTCCTTCCCAGGTTCATTGGGGGACTTTGACACCTGGTAGCCCGCCATTCATTTCAATGGGGCATTTCGACCATTCATTCCTATGGGGGAATCTCTGGGATTCGAACCCACGCCTCCAGTGGGGACTGCGACTCGAACGCAGCAACTTAGACCGCTCAGCCATCCTGACAGCTCTTTCCTTCCAATGTCCATTGGGGGACTTTGACACCTGGTAGCCCGCCATTCATTTCAATGGGGTAATTCGACCATTCATTCCTATGGGGGAATCTCTGGGATTCGAACCCGCGCCTCCAGTGGGGACTGCGACCCAAGCGCAGCGACTTAGACCGCTCGGCCATCCTGACAGCTCTTTCCTTCCCAGGTTCATTGGGGGACTTTGACACCTGGTAGCCCGCCATTCATTTCAATGGGGCATTTCGACCATTCATTCCTATGGGGGAATCTCTGGGATTCGAACCCTCGCCTCCAGTGGGGACTGCGACCCGAACGCAGCGACTTAGACCGCTCGGCCATCCTGACAGCTCTTTCCTTCCAAGGTTCAATGGGGGACTTTGACACCTGGTAGCCCGCCATTCATTTCAATTGGGCATTTCGACCATTCATTCCTATTGGGGAATCTCTGGGATTCGAACCCGCGCCTCCAGTGGGGACTGTGACCCGAGCGCAGCGACTTAGACAGCTCGGCCATCCTGACAGCTCTTTCCTTCCCAGGTTCATTGGGGGACTTTGACACCTGGTAGCCCGCCATTCATTTCAATGGGGCATTTCAACCATTCATTCCTATGGGGGAATCTCTGGGATTCGAACCCGCGCCTCCAGTGGGAACTGCGACCCGAGCGCAGCGACTTAGACCGCTCGGCCATCCTGACAGCTCTTTCCTTCCCAGGTTCATTGGGGGACTTTGACACCTGGTAGCCCGCCATTCAATTCAATTGGGCATTTCGACCATTCATTCCTATGGGGGAATCTCTGGGATTCGAACCCGCGCCTCCAGTGGGGACTGCGACCAGAGCGCAGCGACTTAGACCACTCGGCCATCCTGACAGCTCTTTCCTTCCCAGGTTCATTGGGGGACTTTGACACCTGGTAGCCCGCCATTCATTTCAATGGGGCATTTCGACCATTCATTCCTATGGGGGAATCTCTGGGATTCGAACCCTCGCCTCCAGTGGGGACTGCGACCCGAACGCAGCGACTTAGACCGCTCAGCCATCCTGACAGCTCTTTCCTTCCCAGGTTCATTGGGGGACTTTGACACCTGGTAGCCCGCCATTCATTTCAATGGGGCATTTCGACCATTCATTCCTATGGGGGAATCTCTGGGATTCGAACCCACGCCTCCAGTGGGGACTGCGACCCGAACACAGCGACTTAGACCACTCAGCCATCCTGACAGCTCTTTCCTTCCAATGTCAAATGGGGGACTTTGACACCTGGTAGACCGCCATTCATTTCAATGGGGCATTTATACCATTCATTCCTATGGGGGAATCTCTGGGATTCGAACCCACGCCTCCAGTGGGGACTGCGACTCGAACGCAGCAACTTAGACCGCTCAGCCATCCTGACAGCTCTTTCCTTCCAATGTCCATTGGGGGACTTTGACACCTGGTAGCCCGCCATTCATTTCAATGGGGTAATTCGACCATTCATTCCTATGGAGGAATCTCTGGGATTCGAACCCTCGCCTCCAGTGGGGACTGCGACCCGAACGCAGCGACTTAGACCGCTCAGCCATCCTGACAGCTCTTTCCTTCCAATGTTCAATGGGGGACTTTGACACCTGGTATCCCGCCATTCATTTCAATGGGGCATTTCGACCATTCATTCCTATGGAGGAATTTCTGGGATTCGAACCCTCGCCTCCAGTGGGGACTGCGACCCGAACGCAGCGACTTAGACCGCTCAGCCATCCTGACAGCTCTTTCCTTCCCAGGTTCATTGGGGGACTTTGACACCTGGTAGCCCGCCATTCATTTCAATTGGGCATTTCGACCATTCATTCCTATGGGGGAATCTCTGGGATTCGAACCCGCGCCTCCAGTGGGGACTGCGACCCGAGCGCAGCGACTTAGACCGCTCGGCCATCCTGACAGCTCTTTCCTTCCCAGGTTTATTGGGGGACTTTGACACCTGGTAGCCCACCATTCATTTCAATGGGGCATTTCGACCATTCATTCCTATGGGGGAATCTCTGGGATTCGAACCCTCGCCTCCAGTGGGGACTGCGACCCGAACGCAGCGACTTAGACCGCTCAGCCATCCTGACAGCTCTTTCCTTCCCAGGTTCATTGGGGGACTTTGACACCTGGTAGCCCGCCATTCATTTCAATGGGGCATTTCGACCATTCATTCCTATGGGGGAATCTCTGGGATTCGAACCCACGCCTCCAGTGGGGACTGCGACCCGAGCGCAGCGACTTAGACCGCTCGGCCATCCTGACAGCTCTTTCCTTCCCAGGTTCATTGGGGGACTTTGACACCTGGTAGCCCGCCATTCATTTCAATGGGGCATTTCGACCATTCATTCCTATGGAGGAATTTCTGGGATTCGAACCCTCGCCTCCAGTGGGGACTGCGACCCGAACGCAGCGACTTAGACCGCTCAGCCATCCTGACAGCTCTTTCCTTCCCAGGTTCATTGGGGGACTTTGACACCTGGTAGCCCGCCATTCATTTCAATGGGGCATTTCGACCATTCATTCCTATGGGGGAATCTCTGGGATTCGAACCCACGCCTCCAGTGGGGACTGCGACCCGAGCGCAGCGACTTAGACCGCTCGGCCATCCTGACAGCTCTTTCCTTCCCAGGTTCATTGGGGGACTTTGACACCTGGTAGCCCGCCATTCATTTCAATGGGGCATTTCGACCATTCATTCCTATGGGGGAATCTCTGGGATTCGAACCCTCGCCTCCAGTGGGGACTGCGACCCAAACGCAGCGACTTAGACCGCTCGGCCATCCTGACAGCTCTTTCCTTCCAAGGTTCATTTGGGGACTTTGACACCTGGTAGCCCGCCATTCATTTCAATGGGGCATTTCGACCATTCATTCCTATGGGGGAATCTCTGGGATTCGAACCCTCGCCTCCAGTGGGGACTGCGACCCGAACGCAGCGACTTAGACCGCTCAGCCATCCTGACAGCTCTTTCCTTCCCAGGTTCATTGGGGGACTTTGACAACTGGTAGCCCGCCATTCATTTCAATGGGGCATTTATACCATTCATTCCTATGGGGGAATCTCTGGGATTCGAACCCACGCCTCCAGTGGGGACTGCGACCCGAGCGCAGCGACTTAGACCGCTCGGCCATCCTGACAGCTCTTTCCTTCCAAGGTTCAATGGGGGACTTTGACACCTGGTAGCCCGCCATTCATTTCAATTGGGCATTTCGACCATTCATTCCTATTGGGGAATCTCTGGGATTCGAACCCGCGCCTCCAGTGGGGACTGCGACCCGAGCGCAGCGACTTAGACAGCTCGGCCATCCTGACAGCTCTTTCCTTCCCAGGTTCATTGGGGGACTTTGACACCTGGTAGCCCGCCATTCATTTCAATGGGGCATTTCGACCATTCATTCCTATGGGGGAATCTCTGGGATTCGAACCCTCGCCTCCAGTGGGGACTGCGACCCGAACGCAGCGACTTAGACCGCTCAGCCATCCTGACAGCTCTTTCCTTCCCAGGTTCATTGGGGGACTTTGACACCTGGTAGCCCGCCATTCATTTCAATTGGGCATTTCGACCATTCATTCCTATGGGGGAATCTCTGGGATTCGAACCCACGCCTCCAGTGGGGACTGCGACCCGAACACAGCGACTTAGACCGCTCAGCCATCCTGACAGCTCTTTCCTTCCAATGTCCATTGGGGGACTTTGACACCTGGTAGCCCGCCATTCATTTCAATGGGGTAATTCGACCATTCATTCCTATGGAGGAATCTCTGGGATTCGAACCCTCGCCTCCAGTGGGGACTGCGACCCGAACGCAGCGACTTAGACCGCTCAGCCATCCTGACAGCTCTTTCCTTCCAGTGTTCAATGGGGGACTTTGACACCTGGTATCCCGCCATTCATTTCAATGGGGCATTTCAACCATTCATTCCTATGGGGGAATCTCTGGGATTCGAACCCTCGCCTCCAGTGGGGACTGCGACCCGAACGCAGCGACTTAGACCGCTCAGCCATCCTGACAGCTCTTTCCTTCCAATGTTCAATGGGGGACTTTGACACCTGGTATCCCGCCATTCATTTCAATGGGGCATTTCGACCATTCATTCCTATGGAGGAATTTCTGGGATTCGAACCCTCGCCTCCAGTGGGGACTGCGACCCGAACGCAGCGACTTAGACCGCTCAGCCATCCTGACAGCTCTTTCCTTCCCAGGTTCATTGGGGGACTTTGACACCTGGTAGCCCGCCATTCATTTCAATGGGGCATTTCGACCATTCATTCCTATGGGGGAATCTCTGGGATTCGAACCCACGCCTCCAGTGGGGACTGCGACCCGAGCGCAGCGACTTAGACCGCTCGGCCATCCTGACAGCTCTTTCCTTCCAAGGTTCAATGGGGGACTTTGACACCTGGTAGCCCGCCATTCATTTCAATTGGGCATTTCGACCATTCATTCCTATGGGGGAATCTCTGGGATTCGAACCCGCGCCTCCAGTGGGGACTGCGACCCGAGCGCAGCGACTTAGACCGCTCAGCCATCCTGACAGCTCTTTCCTTCCAATGTTCAATGGGGGACTTTGACACCTGGTATCCCGCCATTCATTTCAATGGGGCATTTCGACCATTCATTCCTATGGAGGAATTTCTGGGATTCGAACCCTCGCCTCCAGTGGGGACTGCGACCCGAACGCAGCGACTTAGACCGCTCAGCCATCCTGACAGCTCTTTCCTTCCCAGGTTCATTGGGGGACTTTGACACCTGGTAGCCCGCCATTCATTTCAATGGGGCATTTCGACCATTCATTCCTATGGGGGAATCTCTGGGATTCGAACCCACGCCTCCAGTGGGGACTGCGACCCGAGCGCAGCGACTTAGACCGCTCGGCCATCCTGACAGCTCTTTCCTTCCCAGGTTCATTGGGGGACTTTGACACCTGGTAGCCCGCCATTCATTTCAATGGGGCATTTCGACCATTCATTCCTATGGGGGAATCTCTGGGATTCGAACCCTCGCCTCCAGTGGGGACTGCGACCCGAACGCAGCGACTTAGACCGCTCGGCCATCCTGACAGCTCTTTCCTTCCAAGGTTCATTTGGGGACTTTGACACCTGGTAGCCCGCCATTCATTTCAATGGGGCATTTCGACCATTCATTCCTATGGGGGAATCTCTGGGATTCGAACCCTCGCCTCCAGTGGGGACTGCGACCCGAACGCAGCGACTTAGACCGCTCAGCCATCCTGACAGCTCTTTCCTTCCCAGGTTCATTGGGGGACTTTGACACCTGGTAGCCCGCCATTCATTTCAATGGGGCATTTCGACCATTCATTCCTATGGGGGAATCTCTGGGATTCGAACCCACGCCTCCAGTGGGGACTGCGACTCGAACGCAGCAACTTAGACCGCTCGGCCATCCTGACAGCTCTTTCCTTCCAATGTCCATTGGGGGACTTTGACACCTGGTAGCCCGCCATTCATTTCAATGGGGTAATTCGACCATTCAATCCTATGGAGGAATCTCTGGGATTCGAACCCTCGCCTCCAGTGGGGACTGCGACCCGAACGCAGCGACTTAGACCGCTCAGCCATCCTGACAGCTCTTTCCTTCCAATGTTCAATGGGGGACTTTGACACCTGGTATCCCGCCATTCATTTCAATGGGGCATTTCGACCATTCATTCCTATGGGGGAATCTCTGGGATTCGAACCCTCGCCTCCAGTGGGGACTGCGACCCGAACGCAGCGACTTAGACCGCTCAGCCATCCTGACAGCTCTTTCCTTCCAATGTTCAATGGGGGACTTTGACACCTGGTAGCCCGCCATTCATTTCAATGGGGCATTTCGACCATTCATTCCTATGGGGGAATCTCTGGGATTCGAACCCACGCCTCCAGTGGGGACTGCGACCCGAGCGCAGCGACTTAGACCGCTCGGCCATCCTGACAGCTCTTTCCTTCCCAGGTTCATTGGGGGACTTTGACACCTGGTAGCCCGCCATTCATTTCAATGGGGCATTTCGACCATTCATTCCTATGGGGGAATCTCTGGGATTCGAACCCTCGCCTCCAGTGGGGACTGCGACCCGAACGCAGCGACTTAGACCGCTCGGCCATCCTGACAGCTCTTTCCTTCCCAGGTTCATTGGGGGACTTTGACACCTGGTAGCCCGCCATTCATTTCAATGGGGCATTTATACCATTCATTCCTATGGGGGAATCTCTGGGATTCGAACCCACGCCTCCAGTGGGGACTGCGACCCGAGCGCAGCGACTTAGACCGCTCGGCCATCCTGACAGCTCTTTCCTTCCAAGGTTCAATGGGGGACTTTGACACCTGGTAGCCCGCCATTCATTTCAATTGGGCATTTCGACCATTCATTCCTATTGGGGAATCTCTGGGATTCGAACCCGCGCCTCCAGTGGGGACTGCGACCCGAGCGCAGCGACTTAGACAGCTCGGCCATCCTGACAGCTCTTTCCTTCCCAGGTTCATTGGGGGACTTTGACACCTGGTAGCCCGCCATTCATTTCAATGGGGCATTTCAACCATTCATTCCTATGGGGGAATCTCTGGGATTCGAACCCGCGCCTCCAGTGGGGACTGCGACCCGAGCGCAGCGACTTAGACCGCTCGGCCATCCTGACAGCTCTTTCCTTCCCAGGTTCATTGGGGGACTTTGACACCTGGTAGCACGCCATTCATTTCAATGGGGCATTTCGACCATTCATTCCTATGGGGGAATCTCTGGGATTCGAACCCTCGCCTCCAGTGGGGACTGCGACCCGAACGCAGCGACTTAGACCGCTCAGCCATCCTGACAGCTCTTTCCTTCCCAGGTTCATTGGGGGACTTTGACACCTGGTAGCCCGCCATTCATTTCAATGGGGCATTTCGACCATTCATTCCTATGGGGGAATCTCTGGGATTCGAACCCACGCCTCCAGTGGGGACTGCGACTCGAACGCAGCAACTTAGACCGCTCAGCCATCCTGACAGCTCTTTCCTTCCAATGTCCATTGGGGGACTTTGACACCTGGTAGCCCGCCATTCATTTCAATGGGGTAATTCGACCATTCATTCCTATGGGGGAATCTCTGGGATTCGAACCCGCGCCTCCAGTGGGGACTGCGACCCAAGCGCAGCGACTTAGACCGCTCGGCCATCCTGACAGCTCTTTCCTTCCCAGGTTCATTGGGGGACTTTGACACCTGGTAGCCCGCCATTCATTTCAATGGGGCATTTCGACCATTCATTCCTATGGGGGAATCTCTGGGATTCGAACCCTCGCCTCCAGTGGGGACTGCGACCCGAACGCAGCGACTTAGACCGCTCGGCCATCCTGACAGCTCTTTCCTTCCAAGGTTCAATGGGGGACTTTGACACCTGGTAGCCCGCCATTCATTTCAATTGGGCATTTCGACCATTCATTCCTATTGGGGAATCTCTGGGATTCGAACCCACGCCTCCAGTGGGGACTGCGACCCGAACACAGCGACTTAGACCGCTCAGCCATCCTGACAGCTCTT
Source organism: Vanacampus margaritifer (assembly GCF_051991255.1). NCBI lineage: Eukaryota > Metazoa > Chordata > Actinopteri > Syngnathiformes > Syngnathidae > Vanacampus > Vanacampus margaritifer. The sequence continues at coordinate 192,243 of NW_027520751.1, read as the reverse complement.
TCCTTCCAATGTCCATTGGGGGACTTTGACACCTGGTAGCCCGCCATTCATTTCAATGGGGTAATTCGACCATTCATTCCTATGGAGGAATCTCTGGGATTCGAACCCTCGCCTCCAGTGGGGACTGCGACCCGAACGCAGCGACTTAGACCGCTCAGCCATCCTGACAGCTCTTTCCTTCCAGTGTTCAATGGGGGACTTTGACACCTGGTATCCCGCCATTCATTTCAATGGGGCATTTCAACCATTCATTCCTATGGGGGAATCTCTGGGATTCGAACCCTCGCCTCCAGTGGGGACTGCGACCCGAACGCAGCGACTTAGACCGCTCAGCCATCCTGACAGCTCTTTCCTTCCAATGTTCAATGGGGGACTTTGACACCTGGTATCCCGCCATTCATTTCAATGGGGCATTTCGACCATTCATTCCTATGGAGGAATTTCTGGGATTCGAACCCTCGCCTCCAGTGGGGACTGCGACCCGAACGCAGCGACTTAGACCGCTCAGCCATCCTGACAGCTCTTTCCTTCCCAGGTTCATTGGGGGACTTTGACACCTGGTAGCCCGCCATTCATTTCAATGGGGCATTTCGACCATTCATTCCTATGGGGGAATCTCTGGGATTCGAACCCACGCCTCCAGTGGGGACTGCGACCCGAGCGCAGCGACTTAGACCGCTCGGCCATCCTGACAGCTCTTTCCTTCCAAGGTTCAATGGGGGACTTTGACACCTGGTAGCCCGCCATTCATTTCAATTGGGCATTTCGACCATTCATTCCTATGGGGGAATCTCTGGGATTCGAACCCGCGCCTCCAGTGGGGACTGCGACCCGAGCGCAGCGACTTAGACCGCTCAGCCATCCTGACAGCTCTTTCCTTCCAATGTTCAATGGGGGACTTTGACACCTGGTATCCCGCCATTCATTTCAATGGGGCATTTCGACCATTCATTCCTATGGAGGAATTTCTGGGATTCGAACCCTCGCCTCCAGTGGGGACTGCGACCCGAACGCAGCGACTTAGACCGCTCAGCCATCCTGACAGCTCTTTCCTTCCCAGGTTCATTGGGGGACTTTGACACCTGGTAGCCCGCCATTCATTTCAATGGGGCATTTCGACCATTCATTCCTATGGGGGAATCTCTGGGATTCGAACCCACGCCTCCAGTGGGGACTGCGACCCGAGCGCAGCGACTTAGACCGCTCGGCCATCCTGACAGCTCTTTCCTTCCCAGGTTCATTGGGGGACTTTGACACCTGGTAGCCCGCCATTCATTTCAATGGGGCATTTCGACCATTCATTCCTATGGGGGAATCTCTGGGATTCGAACCCTCGCCTCCAGTGGGGACTGCGACCCGAACGCAGCGACTTAGACCGCTCGGCCATCCTGACAGCTCTTTCCTTCCAAGGTTCATTTGGGGACTTTGACACCTGGTAGCCCGCCATTCATTTCAATGGGGCATTTCGACCATTCATTCCTATGGGGGAATCTCTGGGATTCGAACCCACGCCTCCAGTGGGGACTGCGACTCGAACGCAGCAACTTAGACCGCTCGGCCATCCTGACAGCTCTTTCCTTCCAATGTCCATTGGGGGACTTTGACACCTGGTAGCCCGCCATTCATTTCAATGGGGTAATTCGACCATTCAATCCTATGGAGGAATCTCTGGGATTCGAACCCTCGCCTCCAGTGGGGACTGCGACCCGAACGCAGCGACTTAGACCGCTCAGCCATCCTGACAGCTCTTTCCTTCCAATGTTCAATGGGGGACTTTGACACCTGGTATCCCGCCATTCATTTCAATGGGGCATTTCGACCATTCATTCCTATGGGGGAATCTCTGGGATTCGAACCCTCGCCTCCAGTGGGGACTGCGACCCGAACGCAGCGACTTAGACCGCTCAGCCATCCTGACAGCTCTTTCCTTCCAATGTTCAATGGGGGACTTTGACACCTGGTAGCCCGCCATTCATTTCAATGGGGCATTTCGACCATTCATTCCTATGGGGGAATCTCTGGGATTCGAACCCACGCCTCCAGTGGGGACTGCGACCCGAGCGCAGCGACTTAGACCGCTCGGCCATCCTGACAGCTCTTTCCTTCCCAGGTTCATTGGGGGACTTTGACACCTGGTAGCCCGCCATTCATTTCAATGGGGCATTTCGACCATTCATTCCTATGGGGGAATCTCTGGGATTCGAACCCTCGCCTCCAGTGGGGACTGCGACCCGAACGCAGCGACTTAGACCGCTCGGCCATCCTGACAGCTCTTTCCTTCCCAGGTTCATTGGGGGACTTTGACACCTGGTAGCCCGCCATTCATTTCAATGGGGCATTTATACCATTCATTCCTATGGGGGAATCTCTGGGATTCGAACCCACGCCTCCAGTGGGGACTGCGACCCGAGCGCAGCGACTTAGACCGCTCGGCCATCCTGACAGCTCTTTCCTTCCAAGGTTCAATGGGGGACTTTGACACCTGGTAGCCCGCCATTCATTTCAATTGGGCATTTCGACCATTCATTCCTATTGGGGAATCTCTGGGATTCGAACCCGCGCCTCCAGTGGGGACTGCGACCCGAGCGCAGCGACTTAGACAGCTCGGCCATCCTGACAGCTCTTTCCTTCCCAGGTTCATTGGGGGACTTTGACACCTGGTAGCCCGCCATTCATTTCAATGGGGCATTTCAACCATTCATTCCTATGGGGGAATCTCTGGGATTCGAACCCGCGCCTCCAGTGGGGACTGCGACCCGAGCGCAGCGACTTAGACCGCTCGGCCATCCTGACAGCTCTTTCCTTCCCAGGTTCATTGGGGGACTTTGACACCTGGTAGCACGCCATTCATTTCAATGGGGCATTTCGACCATTCATTCCTATGGGGGAATCTCTGGGATTCGAACCCTCGCCTCCAGTGGGGACTGCGACCCGAACGCAGCGACTTAGACCGCTCAGCCATCCTGACAGCTCTTTCCTTCCCAGGTTCATTGGGGGACTTTGACACCTGGTAGCCCGCCATTCATTTCAATGGGGCATTTCGACCATTCATTCCTATGGGGGAATCTCTGGGATTCGAACCCACGCCTCCAGTGGGGACTGCGACTCGAACGCAGCAACTTAGACCGCTCAGCCATCCTGACAGCTCTTTCCTTCCAATGTCCATTGGGGGACTTTGACACCTGGTAGCCCGCCATTCATTTCAATGGGGTAATTCGACCATTCATTCCTATGGGGGAATCTCTGGGATTCGAACCCGCGCCTCCAGTGGGGACTGCGACCCAAGCGCAGCGACTTAGACCGCTCGGCCATCCTGACAGCTCTTTCCTTCCCAGGTTCATTGGGGGACTTTGACACCTGGTAGCCCGCCATTCATTTCAATGGGGCATTTCGACCATTCATTCCTATGGGGGAATCTCTGGGATTCGAACCCTCGCCTCCAGTGGGGACTGCGACCCGAACGCAGCGACTTAGACCGCTCGGCCATCCTGACAGCTCTTTCCTTCCAAGGTTCAATGGGGGACTTTGACACCTGGTAGCCCGCCATTCATTTCAATTGGGCATTTCGACCATTCATTCCTATTGGGGAATCTCTGGGATTCGAACCCGCGCCTCCAGTGGGGACTGTGACCCGAGCGCAGCGACTTAGACAGCTCGGCCATCCTGACAGCTCTTTCCTTCCCAGGTTCATTGGGGGACTTTGACACCTGGTAGCCCGCCATTCATTTCAATGGGGCATTTCAACCATTCATTCCTATGGGGGAATCTCTGGGATTCGAACCCGCGCCTCCAGTGGGAACTGCGACCCGAGCGCAGCGACTTAGACCGCTCGGCCATCCTGACAGCTCTTTCCTTCCCAGGTTCATTGGGGGACTTTGACACCTGGTAGCCCGCCATTCAATTCAATTGGGCATTTCGACCATTCATTCCTATGGGGGAATCTCTGGGATTCGAACCCGCGCCTCCAGTGGGGACTGCGACCAGAGCGCAGCGACTTAGACCACTCGGCCATCCTGACAGCTCTTTCCTTCCCAGGTTCATTGGGGGACTTTGACACCTGGTAGCCCGCCATTCATTTCAATGGGGCATTTCGACCATTCATTCCTATGGGGGAATCTCTGGGATTCGAACCCTCGCCTCCAGTGGGGACTGCGACCCGAACGCAGCGACTTAGACCGCTCAGCCATCCTGACAGCTCTTTCCTTCCCAGGTTCATTGGGGGACTTTGACACCTGGTAGCCCGCCATTCATTTCAATGGGGCATTTCGACCATTCATTCCTATGGGGGAATCTCTGGGATTCGAACCCACGCCTCCAGTGGGGACTGCGACCCGAACACAGCGACTTAGACCACTCAGCCATCCTGACAGCTCTTTCCTTCCAATGTCAAATGGGGGACTTTGACACCTGGTAGACCGCCATTCATTTCAATGGGGCATTTATACCATTCATTCCTATGGGGGAATCTCTGGGATTCGAACCCTCGCCTCCAGTGGGGACTGCGACCCGAACGCAGCGACTTAGACCGCTCAGCCATCCTGACAGCTCTTTCCTTCCCAGGTTCATTGGGGGACTTTGACACCTGGTAGCCCGCCATTCATTTCAATGGGGCATTTCGACCATTCATTCCTATGGGGGAATCTCTGGGATTCGAACCCACGCCTCCAGTGGGGACTGCGACCCGAGCGCAGCGACTTAGACCGCTCGGCCATCCTGACAGCTCTTTCCTTCCCAGGTTCATTGGGGGACTTTGACACCTGGTAGCCCGCCATTCATTTCAATGGGGCATTTCCACCATTCATTCCTATGGGGGAATCTCTGGGATTCGAACCCTCGCCTCCAGTGGGGACTGCGACCCGAACGCAGCGACTTAGACCGCTCGGCCATCCTGACAGCTCTTTCCTTCCAAGGTTCATTTGGGGACTTTGACACCTGGTAGCCCGCCATTCATTTCAATGGGGCATTTCGACCATTCATTCCTATGGGGGAATCTCTGGGATTCGAACCCACGCCTCCAGTGGGGACTGCGACTCGAACGCAGCAACTTAGACCGCTCGGCCATCCTGACAGCTCTTTCCTTCCAATGTCCATTGGGGGACTTTGACACCTGGTAGCCCGCCATTCATTTCAATGGGGCATTTCGACCATTCATTCCTATGGGGGAATCTCTGGGATTCGAACCCTCGCCTCCAGTGGGGACTGCGACCCGAACGCAGCGACTTAGACCGCTCAGCCATCCTGACAGCTCTTTCCTTCCCAGGTTCATTGGGGGACTTTGACACCTGGTAGCCCGCCATTCATTTCAATGGGGCATTTCGACCATTCATTCCTATGGGGGAATCTCTGGGATTCGAACCCACGCCTCCAGTGGGGACTGCGACTCGAACGCAGCAACTTAGACCGCTCAGCCATCCTGACAGCTCTTTCCTTCCAATGTCCATTGGGGGACTTTGACACCTGGTAGCCCGCCATTCATTTCAATGGGGTAATTCGACCATTCATTCCTATGGGGGAATCTCTGGGATTCGAACCCGCGCCTCCAGTGGGGACTGCGACCCAAGCGCAGCGACTTAGACCGCTCGGCCATCCTGACAGCTCTTTCCTTCCCAGGTTCATTGGGGGACTTTGACACCTGGTAGCCCGCCATTCATTTCAATGGGGCATTTCGACCATTCATTCCTATGGGGGAATCTCTGGGATTCGAACCCTCGCCTCCAGTGGGGACTGCGACCCGAACGCAGCGACTTAGACCGCTCGGCCATCCTGACAGCTCTTTCCTTCCAAGGTTCAATGGGGGACTTTGACACCTGGTAGCCCGCCATTCATTTCAATTGGGCATTTCGACCATTCATTCCTATTGGGGAATCTCTGGGATTCGAACCCGCGCCTCCAGTGGGGACTGTGACCCGAGCGCAGCGACTTAGACAGCTCGGCCATCCTGACAGCTCTTTCCTTCCCAGGTTCATTGGGGGACTTTGACACCTGGTAGCCCGCCATTCATTTCAATGGGGCATTTCAACCATTCATTCCTATGGGGGAATCTCTGGGATTCGAACCCGCGCCTCCAGTGGGAACTGCGACCCGAGCGCAGCGACTTAGACCGCTCGGCCATCCTGACAGCTCTTTCCTTCCCAGGTTCATTGGGGGACTTTGACACCTGGTAGCCCGCCATTCATTTCAATGGGGCATTTCGACCATTCATTCCTATGGGGGAATCTCTGGGATTCGAACCCGCGCCTCCAGTGGGGACTGCGACCCGAACGCAGCGACTTAGACCGCTCGGCCATCCTGACAGCTCTTTCCTTCCCAGGTTCATTGGGGGACTTTGACACCTGGTAGCCCGCCATTCATTTCAATGGGGCATTTATACCATTCATTCCTATGGGGGAATCTCTGGGATTCGAACCCACGCCTCCAGTGGGGACTGCGACCCGAGCGCAGCGACTTAGACCGCTCGGCCATCCTGACAGCTCTTTCCTTCCAAGGTTCAATGGGGGACTTTGACACCTGGTAGCCCGCCATTCATTTCAATTGGGCATTTCGACCATTCATTCCTATTGGGGAATCTCTGGGATTCGAACCCGCGCCTCCAGTGGGGACTGCGACCCGAGCGCAGCGACTTAGACAGCTCGGCCATCCTGACAGCTCTTTCCTTCCCAGGTTCATTGGGGGACTTTGACACCTGGTAGCCCGCCATTCATTTCAATGGGGCATTTCAACCATTCATTCCTATGGGGGAATCTCTGGGATTCGAACCCGCGCCTCCAGTGGGGACTGCGACCCGAGCGCAGCGACTTAGACCGCTCGGCCATCCTGACAGCTCTTTCCTTCCCAGGTTCATTGGGGGACTTTGACACCTGGTAGCACGCCATTCATTTCAATGGGGCATTTCGACCATTCATTCCTATGGGGGAATCTCTGGGATTCGAACCCTCGCCTCCAGTGGGGACTGCGACCCGAACGCAGCGACTTAGACCGCTCAGCCATCCTGACAGCTCTTTCCTTCCCAGGTTCATTGGGGGACTTTGACACCTGGTAGCCCGCCATTCATTTCAATGGGGCATTTCGACCATTCATTCCTATGGGGGAATCTCTGGGATTCGAACCCACGCCTCCAGTGGGGACTGCGACTCGAACGCAGCAACTTAGACCGCTCAGCCATCCTGACAGCTCTTTCCTTCCAATGTCCATTGGGGGACTTTGACACCTGGTAGCCCGCCATTCATTTCAATGGGGTAATTCGACCATTCATTCCTATGGGGGAATCTCTGGGATTCGAACCCGCGCCTCCAGTGGGGACTGCGACCCAAGCGCAGCGACTTAGACCGCTCGGCCATCCTGACAGCTCTTTCCTTCCCAGGTTCATTGGGGGACTTTGACACCTGGTAGCCCGCCATTCATTTCAATGGGGCATTTCGACCATTCATTCCTATGGGGGAATCTCTGGGATTCGAACCCTCGCCTCCAGTGGGGACTGCGACCCGAACGCAGCGACTTAGACCGCTCGGCCATCCTGACAGCTCTTTCCTTCCAAGGTTCAATGGGGGACTTTGACACCTGGTAGCCCGCCATTCATTTCAATTGGGCATTTCGACCATTCATTCCTATTGGGGAATCTCTGGGATTCGAACCCGCGCCTCCAGTGGGGACTGTGACCCGAGCGCAGCGACTTAGACAGCTCGGCCATCCTGACAGCTCTTTCCTTCCCAGGTTCATTGGGGGACTTTGACACCTGGTAGCCCGCCATTCATTTCAATGGGGCATTTCAACCATTCATTCCTATGGGGGAATCTCTGGGATTCGAACCCGCGCCTCCAGTGGGAACTGCGACCCGAGCGCAGCGACTTAGACCGCTCGGCCATCCTGACAGCTCTTTCCTTCCCAGGTTCATTGGGGGACTTTGACACCTGGTAGCCCGCCATTCAATTCAATTGGGCATTTCGACCATTCATTCCTATGGGGGAATCTCTGGGATTCGAACCCGCGCCTCCAGTGGGGACTGCGACCAGAGCGCAGCGACTTAGACCACTCGGCCATCCTGACAGCTCTTTCCTTCCCAGGTTCATTGGGGGACTTTGACACCTGGTAGCCCGCCATTCATTTCAATGGGGCATTTCGACCATTCATTCCTATGGGGGAATCTCTGGGATTCGAACCCTCGCCTCCAGTGGGGACTGCGACCCGAACGCAGCGACTTAGACCGCTCAGCCATCCTGACAGCTCTTTCCTTCCCAGGTTCATTGGGGGACTTTGACACCTGGTAGCCCGCCATTCATTTCAATGGGGCATTTCGACCATTCATTCCTATGGGGGAATCTCTGGGATTCGAACCCACGCCTCCAGTGGGGACTGCGACCCGAACACAGCGACTTAGACCACTCAGCCATCCTGACAGCTCTTTCCTTCCAATGTCAAATGGGGGACTTTGACACCTGGTAGACCGCCATTCATTTCAATGGGGCATTTATACCATTCATTCCTATGGGGGAATCTCTGGGATTCGAACCCTCGCCTCCAGTGGGGACTGCGACCCGAACGCAGCGACTTAGACCGCTCAGCCATCCTGACAGCTCTTTCCTTCCCAGGTTCATTGGGGGACTTTGACACCTGGTAGCCCGCCATTCATTTCAATGGGGCATTTCGACCATTCATTCCTATGGGGGAATCTCTGGGATTCGAACCCACGCCTCCAGTGGGGACTGCGACCCGAGCGCAGCGACTTAGACCGCTCGGCCATCCTGACAGCTCTTTCCTTCCCAGGTTCATTGGGGGACTTTGACACCTGGTAGCCCGCCATTCATTTCAATGGGGCATTTCCACCATTCATTCCTATGGGGGAATCTCTGGGATTCGAACCCTCGCCTCCAGTGGGGACTGCGACCCGAACGCAGCGACTTAGACCGCTCGGCCATCCTGACAGCTCTTTCCTTCCAAGGTTCATTTGGGGACTTTGACACCTGGTAGCCCGCCATTCATTTCAATGGGGCATTTCGACCATTCATTCCTATGGGGGAATCTCTGGGATTCGAACCCACGCCTCCAGTGGGGACTGCGACTCGAACGCAGCAACTTAGACCGCTCGGCCATCCTGACAGCTCTTTCCTTCCAATGTCCATTGGGGGACTTTGACACCTGGTAGCCCGCCATTCATTTCAATGGGGCATTTCGACCATTCATTCCTATGGGGGAATCTCTGGGATTCGAACCCTCGCCTCCAGTGGGGACTGCGACCCGAACGCAGCGACTTAGACCGCTCAGCCATCCTGACAGCTCTTTCCTTCCCAGGTTCATTGGGGGACTTTGACACCTGGTAGCCCGCCATTCATTTCAATGGGGCATTTCGACCATTCATTCCTATGGGGGAATCTCTGGGATTCGAACCCACGCCTCCAGTGGGGACTGCGACTCGAACGCAGCAACTTAGACCGCTCAGCCATCCTGACAGCTCTTTCCTTCCAATGTCCATTGGGGGACTTTGACACCTGGTAGCCCGCCATTCATTTCAATGGGGTAATTCGACCATTCATTCCTATGGGGGAATCTCTGGGATTCGAACCCGCGCCTCCAGTGGGGACTGCGACCCAAGCGCAGCGACTTAGACCGCTCGGCCATCCTGACAGCTCTTTCCTTCCCAGGTTCATTGGGGGACTTTGACACCTGGTAGCCCGCCATTCATTTCAATGGGGCATTTCGACCATTCATTCCTATGGGGGAATCTCTGGGATTCGAACCCTCGCCTCCAGTGGGGACTGCGACCCGAACGCAGCGACTTAGACCGCTCGGCCATCCTGACAGCTCTTTCCTTCCAAGGTTCAATGGGGGACTTTGACACCTGGTAGCCCGCCATTCATTTCAATTGGGCATTTCGACCATTCATTCCTATTGGGGAATCTCTGGGATTCGAACCCGCGCCTCCAGTGGGGACTGTGACCCGAGCGCAGCGACTTAGACAGCTCGGCCATCCTGACAGCTCTTTCCTTCCCAGGTTCATTGGGGGACTTTGACACCTGGTAGCCCGCCATTCATTTCAATGGGGCATTTCAACCATTCATTCCTATGGGGGAATCTCTGGGATTCGAACCCGCGCCTCCAGTGGGAACTGCGACCCGAGCGCAGCGACTTAGACCGCTCGGCCATCCTGACAGCTCTTTCCTTCCCAGGTTCATTGGGGGACTTTGACACCTGGTAGCCCGCCATTCATTTCAATGGGGCATTTCGACCATTCATTCCTATGGGGGAATCTCTGGGATTCGAACCCGCGCCTCCAGTGGGGACTGCGACCCGAACGCAGCGACTTAGACCGCTCAGCCATCCTGACAGCTCTTTCCTTCCCAGGTTCATTGGGGGACTTTGACACCTGGTAGCCCGCCATTCATTTCAATGGGGCATTTCGACCATTCATTCCTATGGGGGAATCTCTGGGATTCGAACCCACGCCTCCAGTGGGGACTGCGACCCGAACACAGCGACTTAGACCACTCAGCCATCCTGACAGCTCTTTCCTTCCAATGTCAAATGGGGGACTTTGACACCTGGTAGACCGCCATTCATTTCAATGGGGCATTTATACCATTCATTCCTATGGGGGAATCTCTGGGATTCGAACCCACGCCTCCAGTGGGGACTGCGACCCGAGCGCAGCGACTTAGACCGCTCGGCCATCCTGACAGCTCTTTCCTTCCCAGGTTCATTGGGGGACTTTGACACCTGGTAGCCCGCCATTCATTTCAATGGGGCATTTCGACCATTTATTCCTATGGGGGAATCTCTGGGATTCGAACCCACGCCTCCAGTGGGGACTGCGACCCGAACACAGCGACTTAGACCACTCGGCCATCCTGACAGCTCTTTCCTTCCAAGGTTCAATGGGGGACTTTGACACCTGGTAGCCCGCCATTCATTTCAATGGGGCATTTCGACCATTCATTCCTATGGGGGAATCTCTGGGATTCGAACCCACGCCTCCAGTGGGGACTGCGACCCGAGCGCAGCGACTTAGACCGCTCGGCCATCCTGACAGCTCTTTCCTTCCAAGGTTCAATGGGGGACTTTGACACCTGGTAGCCCGCCATTCATTTCAATGGGGCATTTCGACCATTCATTCCTATGGGGGAATCTCTGGGATTCGAACCCGCGCCTCCAGTGGGAACTGCGACCCGAGCGCAGCGACTTAGACCGCTCGGCCATCCTGACAGCTCTTTCCTTCCCAGGTTCATTGGGGGACTTTGACACCTGGTAGCCCGCCATTCATTTCAATGGGGCATTTCGACCATTCATTCCTATGGGGGAATCTCTGGGATTCGAACCCGCGCCTCCAGTGGGGACTGCGACCCGAACGCAGCGACTTAGACCGCTCGGCCATCCTGACAGCTCTTTCCTTCCCAGGTTCATTGGGGGACTTTGACACCTGGTAGCCCGCCATTCATTTCAATGGGGCATTTATACCATTCATTCCTATGGGGGAATCTCTGGGATTCGAACCCACGCCTCCAGTGGGGACTGCGACCCGAGCGCAGCGACTTAGACCGCTCGGCCATCCTGACAGCTCTTTCCTTCCAAGGTTCAATGGGGGACTTTGACACCTGGTAGCCCGCCATTCATTTCAATTGGGCATTTCGACCATTCATTCCTATTGGGGAATCTCTGGGATTCGAACCCGCGCCTCCAGTGGGGACTGCGACCCGAGCGCAGCGACTTAGACAGCTCGGCCATCCTGACAGCTCTTTCCTTCCCAGGTTCATTGGGGGACTTTGACACCTGGTAGCCCGCCATTCATTTCAATGGGGCATTTCAACCATTCATTCCTATGGGGGAATCTCTGGGATTCGAACCCGCGCCTCCAGTGGGGACTGCGACCCGAGCGCAGCGACTTAGACCGCTCGGCCATCCTGACAGCTCTTTCCTTCCCAGGTTCATTGGGGGACTTTGACACCTGGTAGCACGCCATTCATTTCAATGGGGCATTTCGACCATTCATTCCTATGGGGGAATCTCTGGGATTCGAACCCTCGCCTCCAGTGGGGACTGCGACCCGAACGCAGCGACTTAGACCGCTCAGCCATCCTGACAGCTCTTTCCTTCCCAGGTTCATTGGGGGACTTTGACACCTGGTAGCCCGCCATTCATTTCAATGGGGCATTTCGACCATTCATTCCTATGGGGGAATCTCTGGGATTCGAACCCACGCCTCCAGTGGGGACTGCGACTCGAACGCAGCAACTTAGACCGCTCAGCCATCCTGACAGCTCTTTCCTTCCAATGTCCATTGGGGGACTTTGACACCTGGTAGCCCGCCATTCATTTCAATGGGGTAATTCGACCATTCATTCCTATGGGGGAATCTCTGGGATTCGAACCCGCGCCTCCAGTGGGGACTGCGACCCAAGCGCAGCGACTTAGACCGCTCGGCCATCCTGACAGCTCTTTCCTTCCCAGGTTCATTGGGGGACTTTGACACCTGGTAGCCCGCCATTCATTTCAATGGGGCATTTCGACCATTCATTCCTATGGGGGAATCTCTGGGATTCGAACCCTCGCCTCCAGTGGGGACTGCGACCCGAACGCAGCGACTTAGACCGCTCGGCCATCCTGACAGCTCTTTCCTTCCAAGGTTCAATGGGGGACTTTGACACCTGGTAGCCCGCCATTCATTTCAATTGGGCATTTCGACCATTCATTCCTATTGGGGAATCTCTGGGATTCGAACCCGCGCCTCCAGTGGGGACTGTGACCCGAGCGCAGCGACTTAGACAGCTCGGCCATCCTGACAGCTCTTTCCTTCCCAGGTTCATTGGGGGACTTTGACACCTGGTAGCCCGCCATTCATTTCAATGGGGCATTTCAACCATTCATTCCTATGGGGGAATCTCTGGGATTCGAACCCGCGCCTCCAGTGGGAACTGCGACCCGAGCGCAGCGACTTAGACCGCTCGGCCATCCTGACAGCTCTTTCCTTCCCAGGTTCATTGGGGGACTTTGACACCTGGTAGCCCGCCATTCAATTCAATTGGGCATTTCGACCATTCATTCCTATGGGGGAATCTCTGGGATTCGAACCCGCGCCTCCAGTGGGGACTGCGACCAGAGCGCAGCGACTTAGACCACTCGGCCATCCTGACAGCTCTTTCCTTCCCAGGTTCATTGGGGGACTTTGACACCTGGTAGCCCGCCATTCATTTCAATGGGGCATTTCGACCATTCATTCCTATGGGGGAATCTCTGGGATTCGAACCCTCGCCTCCAGTGGGGACTGCGACCCGAACGCAGCGACTTAGACCGCTCAGCCATCCTGACAGCTCTTTCCTTCCCAGGTTCATTGGGGGACTTTGACACCTGGTAGCCCGCCATTCATTTCAATGGGGCATTTCGACCATTCATTCCTATGGGGGAATCTCTGGGATTCGAACCCACGCCTCCAGTGGGGACTGCGACCCGAACACAGCGACTTAGACCACTCAGCCATCCTGACAGCTCTTTCCTTCCAATGTCAAATGGGGGACTTTGACACCTGGTAGACCGCCATTCATTTCAATGGGGCATTTATACCATTCATTCCTATGGGGGAATCTCTGGGATTCGAACCCTCGCCTCCAGTGGGGACTGCGACCCGAACGCAGCGACTTAGACCGCTCAGCCATCCTGACAGCTCTTTCCTTCCCAGGTTCATTGGGGGACTTTGACACCTGGTAGCCCGCCATTCATTTCAATGGGGCATTTCGACCATTCATTCCTATGGGGGAATCTCTGGGATTCGAACCCACGCCTCCAGTGGGGACTGCGACCCGAGCGCAGCGACTTAGACCGCTCGGCCATCCTGACAGCTCTTTCCTTCCCAGGTTCATTGGGGGACTTTGACACCTGGTAGCCCGCCATTCATTTCAATGGGGCATTTCCACCATTCATTCCTATGGGGGAATCTCTGGGATTCGAACCCTCGCCTCCAGTGGGGACTGCGACCCGAACGCAGCGACTTAGACCGCTCGGCCATCCTGACAGCTCTTTCCTTCCAAGGTTCATTTGGGGACTTTGACACCTGGTAGCCCGCCATTCATTTCAATGGGGCATTTCGACCATTCATTCCTATGGGGGAATCTCTGGGATTCGAACCCACGCCTCCAGTGGGGACTGCGACTCGAACGCAGCAACTTAGACCGCTCGGCCATCCTGACAGCTCTTTCCTTCCAATGTCCATTGGGGGACTTTGACACCTGGTAGCCCGCCATTCATTTCAATGGGGCATTTCGACCATTCATTCCTATGGGGGAATCTCTGGGATTCGAACCCTCGCCTCCAGTGGGGACTGCGACCCGAACGCAGCGACTTAGACCGCTCAGCCATCCTGACAGCTCTTTCCTTCCCAGGTTCATTGGGGGACTTTGACACCTGGTAGCCCGCCATTCATTTCAATGGGGCATTTCGACCATTCATTCCTATGGGGGAATCTCTGGGATTCGAACCCACGCCTCCAGTGGGGACTGCGACTCGAACGCAGCAACTTAGACCGCTCAGCCATCCTGACAGCTCTTTCCTTCCAATGTCCATTGGGGGACTTTGACACCTGGTAGCCCGCCATTCATTTCAATGGGGTAATTCGACCATTCATTCCTATGGGGGAATCTCTGGGATTCGAACCCGCGCCTCCAGTGGGGACTGCGACCCAAGCGCAGCGACTTAGACCGCTCGGCCATCCTGACAGCTCTTTCCTTCCCAGGTTCATTGGGGGACTTTGACACCTGGTAGCCCGCCATTCATTTCAATGGGGCATTTCGACCATTCATTCCTATGGGGGAATCTCTGGGATTCGAACCCTCGCCTCCAGTGGGGACTGCGACCCGAACGCAGCGACTTAGACCGCTCGGCCATCCTGACAGCTCTTTCCTTCCAAGGTTCAATGGGGGACTTTGACACCTGGTAGCCCGCCATTCATTTCAATTGGGCATTTCGACCATTCATTCCTATTGGGGAATCTCTGGGATTCGAACCCGCGCCTCCAGTGGGGACTGTGACCCGAGCGCAGCGACTTAGACAGCTCGGCCATCCTGACAGCTCTTTCCTTCCCAGGTTCATTGGGGGACTTTGACACCTGGTAGCCCGCCATTCATTTCAATGGGGCATTTCAACCATTCATTCCTATGGGGGAATCTCTGGGATTCGAACCCGCGCCTCCAGTGGGAACTGCGACCCGAGCGCAGCGACTTAGACCGCTCGGCCATCCTGACAGCTCTTTCCTTCCCAGGTTCATTGGGGGACTTTGACACCTGGTAGCCCGCCATTCATTTCAATGGGGCATTTCGACCATTCATTCCTATGGGGGAATCTCTGGGATTCGAACCCGCGCCTCCAGTGGGGACTGCGACCCGAACGCAGCGACTTAGACCGCTCAGCCATCCTGACAGCTCTTTCCTTCCCAGGTTCATTGGGGGACTTTGACACCTGGTAGCCCGCCATTCATTTCAATGGGGCATTTCGACCATTCATTCCTATGGGGGAATCTCTGGGATTCGAACCCACGCCTCCAGTGGGGACTGCGACCCGAACACAGCGACTTAGACCACTCAGCCATCCTGACAGCTCTTTCCTTCCAATGTCAAATGGGGGACTTTGACACCTGGTAGACCGCCATTCATTTCAATGGGGCATTTATACCATTCATTCCTATGGGGGAATCTCTGGGATTCGAACCCACGCCTCCAGTGGGGACTGCGACCCGAGCGCAGCGACTTAGACCGCTCGGCCATCCTGACAGCTCTTTCCTTCCCAGGTTCATTGGGGGACTTTGACACCTGGTAGCCCGCCATTCATTTCAATGGGGCATTTCGACCATTTATTCCTATGGGGGAATCTCTGGGATTCGAACCCACGCCTCCAGTGGGGACTGCGACCCGAACACAGCGACTTAGACCACTCGGCCATCCTGACAGCTCTTTCCTTCCAAGGTTCAATGGGGGACTTTGACACCTGGTAGCCCGCCATTCATTTCAATGGGGCATTTCGACCATTCATTCCTATGGGGGAATCTCTGGGATTCGAACCCACGCCTCCAGTGGGGACTGCGACCCGAGCGCAGCGACTTAGACCGCTCGGCCATCCTGACAGCTCTTTCCTTCCAAGGTTCAATGGGGGACTTTGACACCTGGTAGCCCGCAATTCATTTCAATTGGGCATTTCGACCATTCATTCCTATGGGGGAATCTCTGGGATTCGAACCCGCGCCTCCAGTGGGGACTGCGACCCGAACGCAGCGACTTAGACCGCTCAGCCATCCTGACAGCTCTTTCCTTCCAATGTTCAATGGGGGACTTTGACACCTGGTATCCCGCCATTCATTTCAATGGGGCATTTCGACCATTCATTCCTATGGAGGAATTTCTGGGATTCGAACCCTCGCCTCCAGTGGGGACTGCGACCCGAACGCAGCGACTTAGACCGCTCAGCCATCCTGACAGCTCTTTCCTTCCCAGGTTCATTGGGGGACTTTGACACCTGGTCACCCGCCATTCATTTCAATGGGGCATTTCGACCATTCATTCCTATGGGGGAATCTCTGGGATTCGAACCCACGCCTCCAGTGGGGACTGCGACCCGAGCGCAGCGACTTAGACCGCTCGGCCATCCTGACAGCTCTTTCCTTCCCAGGTTCATTGGGGGACTTTGACACCTGGTAGCCCGCCATTCATTTCAATGGGGCATTTCGACCATTCATTCCTATGGGGGAATCTCTGGGATTCGAACCCTCGCCTCCAGTGGGGACTGCGACCCGAACGCAGCGACTTAGACCGCTCGGCCATCCTGACAGCTCTTTCCTTCCAAGGTTCATTTGGGGACTTTGACACCTGGTAGCCCGCCATTCATTTCAATGGGGCATTTCGACCATTCATTCCTATGGGGGAATCTCTGGGATTCGAACCCTCGCCTCCAGTGGGGACTGCGACCCGAACGCAGCGACTTAGACCGCTCAGCCATCCTGACAGCTCTTTCCTTCCCAGGTTCATTGGGGGACTTTGACACCTGGTAGCCCGCCATTCATTTCAATGGGGCATTTCGACCATTCATTCCTATGGGGGAATCTCTGGGATTCGAACCCACGCCTCCAGTGGGGACTGCGACTCGAACGCAGCAACTTAGACCGCTCGGCCATCCTGACAGCTCTTTCCTTCCAATGTCCATTGGGGGACTTTGACACCTGGTAGCCCGCCATTCATTTCAATGGGGTAATTCGACCATTCAATCCTATGGAGGAATCTCTGGGATTCGAACCCTCGCCTCCAGTGGGGACTGCGACCCGAACGCAGCGACTTAGACCGCTCAGCCATCCTGACAGCTCTTTCCTTCCAATGTTCAATGGGGGACTTTGACACCTGGTATCCCGCCATTCATTTCAATGGGGCATTTCGACCATTCATTCCTATGGGGGAATCTCTGGGATTCGAACCCTCGCCTCCAGTGGGGACTGCGACCCGAACGCAGCGACTTAGACCGCTCAGCCATCCTGACAGCTCTTTCCTTCCAATGTTCAATGGGGGACTTTGACACCTGGTATCCCGCCATTCATTTCAATGGGGCATTTCGACCATTCATTCCTATGGGGGAATCTCTGGGATTCGAACACACGCCTCCAGTGGGGACTGCGACCCGAGCGCAGCGACTTAGACCGCTCGGCCATTCTGACAGCTCTTTCCTTCCCAGGTTCATTGGGGGACTTTGACACCTGGTAGCCCGCCATTCATTTCAATGGGGCATTTCGACCATTCATTCCTATGGGGGAATCTCTGGGATTCGAACCCTCGCCTCCAGTGGGGACTGCGACCCGAACGCAGCGACTTAGACCGCTCGGCCATCCTGACAGCTCTTTCCTTCCAAGGTTCATTTGGGGACTTTGACACCTGGTAGCCCGCCATTCATTTCAATGGGGCATTTCGACCATTCATTCCTATGGGGGAATCTCTGGGATTCGAACCCTCGCCTCCAGTGGGGGACTGCGACCCGAACGCAGCGACTTAGACCGCTCAGCCATCCTGACAGCTCTTTCCTTCCCAGGTTCATTGGGGGGACTTTGACACCTGGTAGCCCGCCATTC
This sequence comes from Vanacampus margaritifer, assembly GCF_051991255.1. NCBI lineage: Eukaryota > Metazoa > Chordata > Actinopteri > Syngnathiformes > Syngnathidae > Vanacampus > Vanacampus margaritifer. The sequence goes on along the minus strand of NW_027520751.1, from coordinate 174,167 downwards.
ATTTCAATGGGGCATTTATACCATTCATTCCTATGGGGGAATCTCTGGGATTCGAACCCACGCCTCCAGTGGGGACTGCGACCCGAGCGCAGCGACTTAGACCGCTCGGCCATCCTGACAGCTCTTTCCTTCCAAGGTTCAATGGGGGACTTTGACACCTGGTAGCCCGCCATTCATTTCAATTGGGCATTTCGACCATTTATTCCTATTGGGGAATCTCTGGGATTCGAACCCGCGCCTCCAGTGGGGACTGCGACCCGAGCGCAGCGACTTAGACAGCTCGGCCATCCTGACAGCTCTTTCCTTCCCAGGTTCATTGGGGGACTTTGACACCTGGTAGCCCGCCATTCATTTCAATGGGGCATTTCAACCATTCATTCCTATGGGGGAATCTCTGGGATTCGAACCCGCGCCTCCAGTGGGGACTGCGACCCGAGCGCAGCGACTTAGACCGCTCGGCCATCCTGACAGCTCTTTCCTTCCCAGGTTCATTGGGGGACTTTGACACCTGGTAGCCCGCCATTCATTTCAATGGGGCATTTCGACCATTCATTCCTATGGGGGAATCTCTGGGATTCGAACCCTCGCCTCCAGTGGGGACTGCGACCCGAACGCAGCGACTTAGACCGCTCAGCCATCCTGACAGCTCTTTCCTTCCCAGGTTCATTGGGGGACTTTGACACCTGGTAGCCCGCCATTCATTTCAATGGGGCATTTCGACCATTCATTCCTATGGGGGAATCTCTGGGATTCGAACCCACGCCTCCAGTGGGGACTGCGACCCGAGCGCAGCGACTTAGACCGCTCGGCCATCCTGACAGCTCTTTCCTTCCCAGGTTCATTGGGGGACTTTGACACCTGGTAGCCCGCCATTCATTTCAATGGGGCATTTCGACCATTTATTCCTATGGGGGAATCTCTGGGATTCGAACCCACGCCTCCAGTGGGGACTGCGACCCGAACACAGCGACTTAGACCACTCGGCCATCCTGACAGCTCTTTCCTTCCAAGGTTCAATGGGGGACTTTGACACCTGGTAGCCCGCCATTCATTTCAATGGGGCATTTCGACCATTCATTCCTATGGGGGAATCTCTGGGATTCGAACCCACGCCTCCAGTGGGGACTGCGACCCGAGCGCAGCGACTTAGACCGCTCGGCCATCCTGACAGCTCTTTCCTTCCAAGGTTCAATGGGGGACTTTGACACCTGGTAGCCCGCAATTCATTTCAATTGGGCATTTCGACTATTCATTCCTATGGGGGAATCTCTGGGATTCGAACCCGCGCCTCCAGTGGGGACTGCGACCCGAACGCAGCGACTTAGACCGCTCAGCCATCCTGACAGCTCTTTCCTTCCAATGTTCAATGGGGGACTTTGACACCTGGTATCCCGCCATTCATTTCAATGGGGCATTTCGACCATTCATTCCTATGGAGGAATTTCTGGGATTCGAACCCTCGCCTCCAGTGGGGACTGCGACCCGAACGCAGCGACTTAGACCGCTCAGCCATCCTGACAGCTCTTTCCTTCCCAGGTTCATTGGGGGACTTTGACACCTGGTAGCCCGCCATTCATTTCAATGGGGCATTTCGACCATTCATTCCTATGGGGGAATCTCTGGGATTCGAACCCACGCCTCCAGTGGGGACTGCGACCCGAGCGCAGCGACTTAGACCGCTCGGCCATCTTGACAGCTCTTTCCTTCCCAGGTCATTGGGGGACTTTGACACCTGGTAGCCCGCCATTCATTTCAATGGGGCATTTCGACCATTCATTCCTATGGGGGAATCTCTGGGATTCGAACCCTCGCCTCCAGTGGGGACTGCGACCCGAACGCAGCGACTTAGACCGCTCGGCCATCCTGACAGCTCTTTCCTTCCAAGGTTCATTTGGGGACTTTGACACCTGGTAGCCCGCCATTCATTTCAATGGGGCATTTCGACCATTCATTCCTATGGGGGAATCTCTGGGATTCGAACCCTCGCCTCCAGTGGGGACTGCGACCCGAACGCAGCGACTTAGACCGCTCAGCCATCCTGACAGCTCTTTCCTTCCCAGGTTCATTGGGGGACTTTGACACCTGGTAGCCCGCCATTCATTTCAATGGGGCATTTCGACCATTCATTCCTATGGGGGAATCTCTGGGATTCGAACCCACGCCTCCAGTGGGGACTGCGACTCGAACGCAGCAACTTAGACCGCTCGGCCATCCTGACAGCTCTTTCCTTCCAATGTCCATTGGGGGACTTTGACACCTGGTAGCCCGCCATTCATTTCAATGGGGTAATTCGACCATTCAATCCTATGGAGGAATCTCTGGGATTCGAACCCTCGCCTCCAGTGGGGACTGCGACCCGAACGCAGCGACTTAGACCACTCGGCCATCCTGACAGCTCTTTCCTTCCAAGGTTCAATGGGGGACTTTGACACCTGGTAGCCCGCCATTCATTTCAATGGGGCATTTCGACCATTCATTCCTATGGGGGAATCTCTGGGATTCGAACCCACGCCTCCAGTGGGGACTGCGACCCGAGCGCAGCGACTTAGACCGCTCGGCCATCCTGACAGCTCTTTCCTTCCAAGGTTCAATGGGGGACTTTGACACCTGGTAGCCCGCAATTCATTTCAATTGGGCATTTCGACTATTCATTCCTATGGGGGAATCTCTGGGATTCGAACCCGCGCCTCCAGTGGGGACTGCGACCCGAACGCAGCGACTTAGACCGCTCAGCCATCCTGACAGCTCTTTCCTTCCAATGTTCAATGGGGGACTTTGACACCTGGTATCCCGCCATTCATTTCAATGGGGCATTTCGACCATTCATTCCTATGGAGGAATTTCTGGGATTCGAACCCTCGCCTCCAGTGGGGACTGCGACCCGAACGCAGCGACTTAGACCGCTCAGCCATCCTGACAGCTCTTTCCTTCCCAGGTTCATTGGGGGACTTTGACACCTGGTAGCCCGCCATTCATTTCAATGGGGCATTTCGACCATTCATTCCTATGGGGGAATCTCTGGGATTCGAACCCACGCCTCCAGTGGGGACTGCGACCCGAGCGCAGCGACTTAGACCGCTCGGCCATCTTGACAGCTCTTTCCTTCCCAGGTTCATTGGGGGACTTTGACACCTGGTAGCCCGCCATTCATTTCAATGGGGCATTTCGACCATTCATTCCTATGGGGGAATCTCTGGGATTCGAACCCTCGCCTCCTAAGGTTCATTTGGGGGACTTTGACACCTGGTAGCCCGCCATTCATTTCAATGGGGCCATTTTCGACCATTCATTCCTATGGGGGGAATCTCTGGGGATTCGAACCCTCGCCTCCAGTGGGGGACTGCGACCCGAACGCAGCGACCTTAGACCGCTCAGCCATCCCTGACAGCTCTTTCCTTCCCAGGTTCATTGGGGGGACTTTGACACCTGGTAGGCCCGCCATTCATTTCAATGGGGCATTTCGACCATTCATTCCTATGGGGGAATCTCTGGGATTCGAACCCACGCCTCCAGTGGGGACTGCGACTCGAACGCAGCAACTTAGACCGCTCGGCCATCCTGACAGCTCTTTCCTTCCAATGTCCATTGGGGGACTTTGACACCTGGTAGCCCGCCATTCATTTCAATGGGGTAATTCGACCATTCAATCCTATGGAGGAATCTCTGGGATTCGAAACCCTCGCCTCCAGTGGGGGACTGCGACCCGAACGCAGCGACTTAGACCGCTCAGCCATCCTGACAGCTCTTTCCTTCCAATGTTCAATGGGGGGACTTTGACACCTGGTATCCCGCCATTCATTTTCAATGGGGGCATTTCGACCATTCATTCCTATGGGGGGAATCTCTGGGATTCGAACCCTCGCCTCCAGTGGGGACTGCGACCCGAACGCAGCGACTTAGACCGCTCGGCCCATCCTGACAGCTCTTTCCTTCCAAGGTTCATTTGGGGGACTTTGACACCTGGTAGCCCGCCATTCATTTCAATGGGGGCATTTCGACCATTCATTCCTATGGGGGGAATCTCTGGGATTCGAACCCTCGCCTCCAGTGGGGGACTGCGACCCGAACGCAGCGACTTAGGACCGCTCAGCCATCCTGACAGCTCTTTTCCTTCCCAGGTTCATTGGGGGACTTTGACACCTGGTAGCCCGCCATTCATTTCAATGGGGCATTTCGACCATTCATTCCTATGGGGGAATCTCTGGGATTCGAACCCACGCCTCCAGTGGGGGACTGCGACTCGAACGCAGCAACTTAGACCGCTCGGCCCATCCTGACAGCTCTTTCCTTCCAATGTCCATTGGGGGACTTTGACACCTGGTAGCCCGCCATTCATTTCAATGGGGTAATTCGACCATTCAATCCTATGGAGGAATCTCTGGGATTCGAAACCCTCGCCTCCAGTGGGGGACTGCGACCCGAACGCAGCGACTTAGACCGCTCAGCCATCCTGACAGCTCTTTCCTTCCAATGTTCAATGGGGGGACTTTGACACCTGGTATCCCGCCATTCATTTCAATGGGGCATTTCGACCATTCATTCCTATGGGGGGAATCTCTGGGATTCGAACCCTCGCCTCCAGTGGGGGACTGCGACCCGAACGCAGCGACTTAGACCGCTCAGCCATCCTGACAGCTCTTTCCTTCCAATGTTCAATGGGGGACTTTGACACCTGGTATCCCGCCATTCATTTCAATGGGGCATTTCGACCATTCATTCCTATGGGGGAATCTCTGGGATTCGAACCCACGCCTCCAGTGGGGGACTGCGACCCGAGCGCAGCGACTTAGACCGCTCGGCCATCCTGACAGCTCTTTTCCTTCCCAGGTTTCATTGGGGGGACTTTGACACCTGGTAGCCCGCCATTCATTTCAATGGGGGCATTTCGACCATTCATTCCTATGGGGGGAATCTCTGGGATTCGAACCCTCGCCTCCAGTGGGGGACTGCGACCCGAACGCAGCGACTTAGACCGCTCGGCCATCCTGACAGCTCTTTCCTTCCAAGGTTCATTTGGGGGACTTTGACACCTGGTAGCCCGCCATTCATTTCAATGGGGCATTTCGACCATTCATTCCTATGGGGGGAATCTCTGGGGATTCGAACCCTCGCCTCCAGTGGGGGACTGCGACCCGAAACGCAGCGACTTAGACCGCTCAGCCATCCTGACAGCTCTTTCCTTCCCCCAGGTTCATTGGGGGGACTTTGACACCTGGTAGCCCGCCATTCATTTCAATGGGGCATTTATACCATTTCATTCCTATGGGGGAATCTCTGGGATTCGAACCCACGCCTCCAGTGGGGACTGCGACCCGAGCGCAGCGACTTAGACCGCTCGGCCATCCTGACCAGCTCTTTCCTTCCAAGGTTCAATGGGGGGACTTTGGACACCTGGTAGCCCGCCATTCATTTTCAATTGGGCATTTCGACCATTCATTCCTATTGGGGAATCTCTGGGATTCGAAACCCGCGCCTCCCAGTGGGGACTGCGACCCGAGCGCAGCGACTTAGACAGCTCGGCCATCCTGACAGCTCTTTCCTTCCCAGGTTTCATTGGGGGACTTTGACACCTGGTAGCCCCGCCATTCATTTCAATGGGGCATTTTCAACCATTCATTCCTATGGGGGAATCTCTGGGATTCGAAACCCGCGCCTCCAGTGGGGGACTGCGACCCGAGCGCAGCGACTTAGACCGCTCGGCCATCCTGACAGCTCTTTCCTTCCCAGGTTCATTGGGGGACTTTGACACCTGGTAGCCCCGCCATTCATTTTCAATGGGGCATTTCGACCATTCATTCCTATGGGGGAATCTCTGGGATTCGAACCCTCGCCTCCAGTGGGGGACTGCGACCCGAAACGCAGCGACTTAGACCGCTCAGCCATCCTGACAGCTCTTTCCTTCCCAGGTTCATTGGGGGACTTTGACACCTGGTAGCCCGCCATTCATTTCAATGGGGCATTTCGACCATTCATTCCTATGGGGGAATCTCTGGGATTCGAACCCACGCCTCCAGTGGGGGACTGCGACCCGAGCGCAGCGACTTAGACCGCTCGGCCCATCCTGACAGCTCTTTCCTTCCCAGGTTCATTGGGGGGACTTTGACACCTGGTAGGCCCGCCATTCATTTCAATGGGGCATTTCGACCATTTTATTCCTATGGGGGAATCTCTGGGATTCGAACCCACGCCTCCAGTGGGGACTGCGACCCGAACACAGCGACTTAGACCACTCGGCCATCCTGACAGCTCTTTCCTTCCAAGGTTCAATGGGGGACTTTGACACCTGGTAGCCCGCCATTCATTTCAATGGGGCATTTCGACCATTCATTCCTATGGGGGAATCTCTGGGATTCGAACCCACGCCTCCAGTGGGGACTGCGACCCGAGCGCAGCGACTTAGACCGCTCGGCCATCCTGACAGCTCTTTCCTTCCAAGGTTCAATGGGGGACTTTGACACCTGGTAGCCCGCAATTCATTTCAATTGGGCATTTCGACCATTCATTCCTATGGGGGAATCTCTGGGATTCGAACCCGCGCCTCCAGTGGGGACTGCGACCCGAACGCAGCGACTTAGACCGCTCAGCCATCCTGACAGCTCTTTCCTTCCAATGTTCAATGGGGGACTTTGACACCTGGTATCCCGCCATTCATTTCAATGGGGCATTTCGACCATTCATTCCTATGGAGGAATTTCTGGGATTCGAACCCTCGCCTCCAGTGGGGACTGCGACCCGAACGCAGCGACTTAGACCGCTCAGCCATCCTGACAGCTCTTTCCTTCCCAGGTTCATTGGGGGACTTTGACACCTGGTAGCCCGCCATTCATTTCAATGGGGCATTTCGACCATTCATTCCTATGGGGGAATCTCTGGGATTCGAACCCACGCCTCCAGTGGGGACTGCGACCCGAGCGCAGCGACTTAGACCGCTCGGCCATCTTGACAGCTCTTTCCTTCCCAGGTTCATTGGGGGACTTTGACACCTGGTAGCCCGCCATTCATTTCAATGGGGCATTTCGACCATTCATTCCTATGGGGGAATCTCTGGGATTCGAACCCTCGCCTCCAGTGGGGACTGCGACCCGAACGCAGCGACTTAGACCGCTCGGCCATCCTGACAGCTCTTTCCTTCCAAGGTTCATTTGGGGACTTTGACACCTGGTAGCCCGCCATTCATTTCAATGGGGCATTTCGACCATTCATTCCTATGGGGGAATCTCTGGGATTCGAACCCTCGCCTCCAGTGGGGACTGCGACCCGAACGCAGCGACTTAGACCGCTCAGCCATCCTGACAGCTCTTTCCTTCCCAGGTTCATTGGGGGACTTTGACACCTGGTAGCCCGCCATTCATTTCAATGGGGCATTTCGACCATTCATTCCTATGGGGGAATCTCTGGGATTCGAACCCACGCCTCCAGTGGGGACTGCGACTCGAACGCAGCAACTTAGACCGCTCGGCCATCCTGACAGCTCTTTCCTTCCAATGTCCATTGGGGGACTTTGACACCTGGTAGCCCGCCATTCATTTCAATGGGGTAATTCGACCATTCAATCCTATGGAGGAATCTCTGGGATTCGAACCCTCGCCTCCAGTGGGGACTGCGACCCGAACGCAGCGACTTAGACCGCTCAGCCATCCTGACAGCTCTTTCCTTCCAATGTTCAATGGGGGACTTTGACACCTGGTATCCCGCCATTCATTTCAATGGGGCATTTCGACCATTCATTCCTATGGGGGAATCTCTGGGATTCGAACCCTCGCCTCCAGTGGGGACTGCGACCCGAACGCAGCGACTTAGACCGCTCAGCCATCCTGACAGCTCTTTCCTTCCAATGTTCAATGGGGGACTTTGACACCTGGTATCCCGCCATTCATTTCAATGGGGCATTTCGACCATTCATTCCTATGGGGGAATCTCTGGGATTCGAACCCACGCCTCCAGTGGGGACTGCGACCCGAGCGCAGCGACTTAGACCGCTCGGCCATCCTGACAGCTCTTTCCTTCCCAGGTTCATTGGGGGACTTTGACACCTGGTAGCCCGCCATTCATTTCAATGGGGCATTTCGACCATTCATTCCTATGGGGGAATCTCTGGGATTCGAACCCTCGCCTCCAGTGGGGACTGCGACCCGAACGCAGCGACTTAGACCGCTCGGCCATCCTGACAGCTCTTTCCTTCCAAGGTTCATTTGGGGACTTTGACACCTGGTAGCCCGCCATTCATTTCAATGGGGCATTTCGACCATTCATTCCTATGGGGGAATCTCTGGGATTCGAACCCTCGCCTCCAGTGGGGACTGCGACCCGAACGCAGCGACTTAGACCGCTCAGCCATCCTGACAGCTCTTTCCTTCCCAGGTTCATTGGGGGACTTTGACACCTGGTAGCCCGCCATTCATTTCAATGGGGCATTTATACCATTCATTCCTATGGGGGAATCTCTGGGATTCGAACCCACGCCTCCAGTGGGGACTGCGACCCGAGCGCAGCGACTTAGACCGCTCGGCCATCCTGACAGCTCTTTCCTTCCAAGGTTCAATGGGGGACTTTGACACCTGGTAGCCCGCCATTCATTTCAATTGGGCATTTCGACCATTCATTCCTATTGGGGAATCTCTGGGATTCGAACCCGCGCCTCCAGTGGGGACTGCGACCCGAGCGCAGCGACTTAGACAGCTCGGCCATCCTGACAGCTCTTTCCTTCCCAGGTTCATTGGGGGACTTTGACACCTGGTAGCCCGCCATTCATTTCAATGGGGCATTTCAACCATTCATTCCTATGGGGGAATCTCTGGGATTCGAACCCGCGCCTCCAGTGGGGACTGCGACCCGAGCGCAGCGACTTAGACCGCTCAGCCATCCTGACAGCTCTTTCCTTCCCAGGTTCATTGGGGGACTTTGACACCTGGTAGCCCGCCATTCATTTCAATGGGGCATTTCGACCATTCATTCCTATGGGGGAATCTCTGGGATTCGAACCCTCGCCTCCAGTGGGGACTGCGACCCGAACGCAGCGACTTAGACCGCTCAGCCATCCTGACAGCTCTTTCCTTCCCAGGTTCATTGGGGGACTTTGACACCTGGTAGCCCGCCATTCATTTCAATGGGGCATTTCGACCATTCATTCCTATGGGGGAATCTCTGGGATTCGAACCCACGCCTCCAGTGGGGACTGCGACTCGAACGCAGCAACTTAGACCGCTCAGCCATCCTGACAGCTCTTTCCTTCCAATGTCCATTGGGGGACTTTGACACCTGGTAGCCCGCCATTCATTTCAATGGGGTAATTCGACCATTCATTCCTATGGGGGAATCTCTGGGATTCGAACCCGCGCCTCCAGTGGGGACTGCGACCCAAGCGCAGCGACTTAGACCGCTCGGCCATCCTGACAGCTCTTTCCTTCCCAGGTTCATTGGGGGACTTTGACACCTGGTAGCCCGCCATTCATTTCAATGGGGCATTTCGACCATTCATTCCTATGGGGGAATCTCTGGGATTCGAACCCTCGCCTCCAGTGGGGACTGCGACCCGAACGCAGCGACTTAGACCGCTCGGCCATCCTGACAGCTCTTTCCTTCCAAGGTTCAATGGGGGACTTTGACACCTGGTAGCCCGCCATTCATTTCAATTGGGCATTTCGACCATTCATTCCTATTGGGGAATCTCTGGGATTCGAACCCGCGCCTCCAGTGGGGACTGCGACCCGAGCGCAGCGACTTAGACCGCTCGGCCATCCTGACAGCTCTTTCCTTCCAAGGTTCAATGGGGGACTTTGACACCTGGTAGCCCGCCATTCATTTCAATTGGGCATTTCGACCATTCATTCCTATGGGGGAATCTCTGGGATTCGAACCCTCGCCTCCAGTGGGGACTGCGACCCGAACGCAGCGACTTAGACCGCTCGGCCATCCTGACAGCTCTTTCCTTCCAAGGTTCATTTGGGGACTTTGACACCTGGTAGCCCGCCATTCATTTCAATGGGGTAATTCGACCATTCAATCCTATGGAGGAATCTCTGGGATTCGAACCCTCGCCTCCAGTGGGGACTGCGACCCGAACGCAGCGACTTAGACCGCTCAGCCATCCTGACAGCTCTTTCCTTCCAATGTTCAATGGGGGACTTTGACACCTGGTATCCCGCCATTCATTTCAATGGGGCATTTCGACCATTCATTCCTATGGGGGAATCTCTGGGATTCGAACCCTCGCCTCCAGTGGGGACTGCGACCCGAACGCAGCGACTTAGACCGCTCGGCCATCCTGACAGCTCTTTCCTTCCAAGGTTCATTTGGGGACTTTGACACCTGGTAGCCCGCCATTCATTTCAATGGGGCATTTCGACCATTCATTCCTATGGGGGAATCTCTGGGATTCGAACCCTCGCCTCCAGTGGGGACTGCGACCCGAACGCAGCGACTTAGACCGCTCAGCCATCCTGACAGCTCTTTCCTTCCCAGGTTCATTGGGGGACTTTGACACCTGGTAGCCCGCCATTCATTTCAATGGGGCATTTCGACCATTCATTCCTATGGGGGAATCTCTGGGATTCGAACCCACGCCTCCAGTGGGGACTGCGACTCGAACGCAGCAACTTAGACCGCTCGGCCATCCTGACAGCTCTTTCCTTCCAATGTCCATTGGGGGACTTTGACACCTGGTAGCCCGCCATTCATTTCAATGGGGTAATTCGACCATTCAATCCTATGGAGGAATCTCTGGGATTCGAACCCTCGCCTCCAGTGGGGACTGCGACCCGAACGCAGCGACTTAGACCGCTCAGCCATCCTGACAGCTCTTTCCTTCCAATGTTCAATGGGGGACTTTGACACCTGGTATCCCGCCATTCATTTCAATGGGGCATTTCGACCATTCATTCCTATGGGGGAATCTCTGGGATTCGAACCCTCGCCTCCAGTGGGGACTGCGACCCGAACGCAGCGACTTAGACCGCTCGGCCATCCTGACAGCTCTTTCCTTCCAAGGTTCATTTGGGGACTTTGACACCTGGTAGCCCGCCATTCATTTCAATGGGGCATTTCGACCATTCATTCCTATGGGGGAATCTCTGGGATTCGAACCCTCGCCTCCAGTGGGGACTGCGACCCGAACGCAGCGACTTAGACCGCTCAGCCATCCTGACAGCTCTTTCCTTCCCAGGTTCATTGGGGGACTTTGACACCTGGTAGCCCGCCATTCATTTCAATGGGGCATTTCGACCATTCATTCCTATGGGGGAATCTCTGGGATTCGAACCCACGCCTCCAGTGGGGACTGCGACTCGAACGCAGCAACTTAGACCGCTCGGCCATCCTGACAGCTCTTTCCTTCCAATGTCCATTGGGGGACTTTGACACCTGGTAGCCCGCCATTCATTTCAATGGGGTAATTCGACCATTCAATCCTATGGAGGAATCTCTGGGATTCGAACCCTCGCCTCCAGTGGGGACTGCGACCCGAACGCAGCGACTTAGACCGCTCAGCCATCCTGACAGCTCTTTCCTTCCAATGTTCAATGGGGGACTTTGACACCTGGTATCCCGCCATTCATTTCAATGGGGCATTTCGACCATTCATTCCTATGGGGGAATCTCTGGGATTCGAACCCTCGCCTCCAGTGGGGACTGCGACCCGAACGCAGCGACTTAGACCGCTCAGCCATCCTGACAGCTCTTTCCTTCCCAGGTTCATTGGGGGACTTTGACACCTGGTAGCCCGCCATTCATTTCAATGGGGCATTTATACCATTCATTCCTATGGGGGAATCTCTGGGATTCGAACCCACGCCTCCAGTGGGGACTGCGACCCGAGCGCAGCGACTTAGACCGCTCGGCCATCCTGACAGCTCTTTCCTTCCAAGGTTCAATGGGGGACTTTGACACCTGGTAGCCCGCCATTCATTTCAATTGGGCATTTCGACCATTCATTCCTATTGGGGAATCTCTGGGATTCGAACCCGCGCCTCCAGTGGGGACTGCGACCCGAGCGCAGCGACTTAGACAGCTCGGCCATCCTGACAGCTCTTTCCTTCCCAGGTTCATTGGGGGACTTTGACACCTGGTAGCCCGCCATTCATTTCAATGGGGCATTTCAACCATTCATTCCTATGGGGGAATCTCTGGGATTCGAACCCGCGCCTCCAGTGGGGGACTGCGACCCGAGCGCAGCGACTTAGACCGCTCGGCCATCCTGACAGCTCTTTCCTTCCCAGGTTCATTGGGGGACTTTGACACCTGGTAGCCCGCCATTCATTTCAATGGGGCATTTCGACCATTCATTCCTATGGGGGAATCTCTGGGATTCGAACCCTCGCCTCCAGTGGGGACTGCGACCCGAACGCAGCGACTTAGACCGCTCAGCCATCCTGACAGCTCTTTCCTTCCCAGGTTCATTGGGGGACTTTGACACCTGGTAGCCCGCCATTCATTTCAATGGGGCATTTCGACCATTCATTCCTATGGGGGAATCTCTGGGATTCGAACCCACGCCTCCAGTGGGGACTGCGACCCGAGCGCAGCGACTTAGACCGCTCGGCCATCCTGACAGCTCTTTCCTTCCCAGGTTCATTGGGGGACTTTGACACCTGGTAGCCCGCCATTCATTTCAATGGGGCATTTCGACCATTTATTCCTATGGGGGAATCTCTGGGATTCGAACCCACGCCTCCAGTGGGGACTGCGACCCGAACACAGCGACTTAGACCACTCGGCCATCCTGACAGCTCTTTCCTTCCAAGGTTCAATGGGGGACTTTGACACCTGGTAGCCCGCCATTCATTTCAATGGGGCATTTCGACCATTCATTCCTATGGGGGAATCTCTGGGATTCGAACCCACGCCTCCAGTGGGGACTGCGACCCGAGCGCAGCGACTTAGACCGCTCGGACCATCCTGACAGCTCTTTCCTTCCAAGGTTCAATGGGGGACTTTGACACCTGGTAGCCCGCAATTCATTTCAATTGGGCATTTCGACCATTCATTCCTATGGGGGAATCTCTGGGATTCGAACCCGCGCCTCCAGTGGGGACTGCGACCCGAACGCAGCGACTTAGACCGCTCAGCCATCCTGACAGCTCTTTCCTTCCAATGTTCAATGGGGGACTTTGACACCTGGTATCCCGCCATTCATTTCAATGGGGCATTTCGACCATTCATTCCTATGGAGGAATTTCTGGGATTCGAACCCTCGCCTCCAGTGGGGACTGCGACCCGAACGCAGCGACTTAGACCGCTCAGCCATCCTGACAGCTCTTTCCTTCCCAGGTTCATTGGGGGACTTTGACACCTGGTAGCCCGCCATTCATTTCAATGGGGCATTTCGACCATTCATTCCTATGGGGGAATCTCTGGGATTCGAACCCACGCCTCCAGTGGGGACTGCGACCCGAGCGCAGCGACTTAGACCGCTCGGCCATCTTGACAGCTCTTTCCTTCCCAGGTTCATTGGGGGACTTTGACACCTGGTAGCCCGCCATTCATTTCAATGGGGCATTTCGACCATTCATTCCTATGGGGGAATCTCTGGGATTCGAACCCTCGCCTCCAGTGGGGACTGCGACCCGAACGCAGCGACTTAGACGCTCGGCCATCCTGACAGCTCTTTCCTTCCAAGGTTCATTTGGGGACTTTGACACCTGGTAGCCCGCCATTCATTTCAATGGGGCATTTCGACCATTCATTCCTATGGGGGAATCTCTGGGATTCGAACCCTCGCCTCCAGTGGGGACTGCGACCCGAACGCAGCGACTTAGACCGCTCAGCCATCCTGACAGCTCTTTCCTTCCCAGGTTCATTGGGGGACTTTGACACCTGGTAGCCCGCCATTCATTTCAATGGGGCATTTCGACCATTCATTCCTATGGGGGAATCTCTGGGATTCGAACCCACGCCTCCAGTGGGGACTGCGACTCGAACGCAGCAACTTAGACCGCTCGGCCATCCTGACAGCTCTTTCCTTCCAATGTCCATTGGGGGACTTTGACACCTGGTAGCCCGCCATTCATTTCAATGGGGTAATTCGACCATTCAATCCTATGGAGGAATCTCTGGGATTCGAACCCTCGCCTCCAGTGGGGGACTGCGACCCGAACGCAGCGACTTAGACCGCTCAGCCATCCTGACAGCTCTTTCCTTCCAATGTTCAATGGGGGACTTTGACACCTGGTATCCCGCCATTCATTTCAATGGGGCATTTCGACCATTCATTCCTATGGGGGAATCTCTGGGATTCGAACCCTCGCCTCCAGTGGGGACTGCGACCCGAACGCAGCGACTTAGACCGCTCAGCCATCCTGACAGCTCTTTCCTTCCAATGTTCAATGGGGGACTTTGACACCTGGTATCCCGCCATTCATTTCAATGGGGCATTTCGACCATTCATTCCTATGGGGGAATCTCTGGGATTCGAACCCACGCCTCCAGTGGGGACTGCGACCCGAGCGCAGCGACTTAGACCGCTCGGCCATCCTGACAGCTCTTTCCTTCCCAGGTTCATTGGGGGACTTTGACACCTGGTAGCCCGCCATTCATTTCAATGGGGCATTTCGACCATTCATTCCTATGGGGGAATCTCTGGGATTCGAACCCTCGCCTCCAGTGGGGACTGCGACCCGAACGCAGCGACTTAGACCGCTCGGCCATCCTGACAGCTCTTTCCTTCCAAGGTTCATTTGGGGACTTTGACACCTGGTAGCCCGCCATTCATTTCAATGGGGCATTTCGACCATTCATTCCTATGGGGGAATCTCTGGGATTCGAACCCTCGCCTCCAGTGGGGACTGCGACCCGAACGCAGCGACTTAGACCGCTCAGCCATCCTGACAGCTCTTTCCTTCCCAGGTTCATTGGGGGACTTTGACACCTGGTAGCCCGCCATTCATTTCAATGGGGCATTTATACCATTCATTCCTATGGGGGAATCTCTGGGATTCGAACCCACGCCTCCAGTGGGGACTGCGACCCGAGCGCAGCGACTTAGACCGCTCGGCCATCCTGACAGCTCTTTCCTTCCAAGGTTCAATGGGGGACTTTGACACCTGGTAGCCCGCCATTCATTTCAATTGGGCATTTCGACCATTCATTCCTATTGGGGAATCTCTGGGATTCGAACCCGCGCCTCCAGTGGGGACTGCGACCCGAGCGCAGCGACTTAGACAGCTCGGCCATCCTGACAGCTCTTTCCTTCCCAGGTTCATTGGGGGACTTTGACACCTGGTAGCCCGCCATTCATTTCAATGGGGCATTTCAACCATTCATTCCTATGGGGGAATCTCTGGGATTCGAACCCGCGCCTCCAGTGGGGACTGCGACCCGAGCGCAGCGACTTAGACCGCTCGGCCATCCTGACAGCTCTTTCCTTCCCAGGTTCATTGGGGGACTTTGACACCTGGTAGCCCGCCATTCATTTCAATGGGGCATTTCGACCATTCATTCCTATGGGGGAATCTCTGGGATTCGAACCCTCGCCTCCAGTGGGGACTGCGACCCGAACGCAGCGACTTAGACCGCTCAGCCATCCTGACAGCTCTTTCCTTCCCAGGTTCATTGGGGGACTTTGACACCTGGTAGCCCGCCATTCATTTCAATGGGGCATTTCGACCATTCATTCCTATGGGGGAATCTCTGGGATTCGAACCCACGCCTCCAGTGGGGACTGCGACTCGAACGCAGCAACTTAGACCGCTCAGCCATCCTGACAGCTCTTTCCTTCCAATGTCCATTGGGGGACTTTGACACCTGGTAGCCCGCCATTCATTTCAATGGGGTAATTCGACCATTCATTCCTATGGGGGAATCTCTGGGATTCGAACCCGCGCCTCCAGTGGGGACTGCGACCCAAGCGCAGCGACTTAGACCGCTCGGCCATCCTGACAGCTCTTTCCTTCCCAGGTTCATTGGGGGACTTTGACACCTGGTAGCCCGCCATTCATTTCAATGGGGCATTTCGACCATTCATTCCTATGGGGGAATCTCTGGGATTCGAACCCTCGCCTCCAGTGGGGACTGCGACCCGAACGCAGCGACTTAGACCGCTCGGCCATCCTGACAGCTCTTTCCTTCCAAGGTTCAATGGGGGACTTTGACACCTGGTAGCCCGCCATTCATTTCAATTGGGCATTTCGACCATTCATTCCTATTGGGGAATCTCTGGGATTCGAACCCGCGCCTCCAGTGGGGACTGCGACCCGAGCGCAGCGACTTAGACCGCTCGGCCATCCTGACAGCTCTTTCCTTCCAAGGTTCAATGGGGGACTTTGACACCTGGTAGCCCGCCATTCATTTCAATTGGGCATTTCGACCATTCATTCCTATGGGGGAATCTCTGGGATTCGAACCCGCGCCTCCAGTGGGGACTGCGACCCGAACGCAGCGACTTAGACCGCTCAGCCATCCTGACAGCTCTTTCCTTCCAATGTTCAATGGGGGACTTTGACACCTGGTATCCCGCCATTCATTTCAATGGGGCATTTCGACCATTCATTCCTATGGAGGAATTTCTGGGATTCGAACCCTCGCCTCCAGTGGGGACTGCGACCCGAACGCAGCGACTTAGACCGCTCAGCCATCCTGACAGCTCTTTCCTTCCCAGGTTCATTGGGGGACTTTGACACCTGGTAGCCCGCCATTCATTTCAATGGGGCATTTCGACCATTCATTCCTATGGGGGAATCTCTGGGATTCGAACCCACGCCTCCAGTGGGGACTGCGACCCGAGCGCAGCGACTTAGACCGCTCGGCCATCCTGACAGCTCTTTCCTTCCCAGGTTCATTGGGGGACTTTGACACCTGGTAGCCCGCCATTCATTTCAATGGGGCATTTCGACCATTCATTCCTATGGGGGAATCTCTGGGATTCGAACCCTCGCCTCCAGTGGGGACTGCGACCCGAACGCAGCGACTTAGACCGCTCGGCCATCCTGACAGCTCTTTCCTTCCAAGGTTCATTTGGGGACTTTGACACCTGGTAGCCCGCCATTCATTTCAATGGGGCATTTCGACCATTCATTCCTATGGGGGAATCTCTGGGATTCGAACCCTCGCCTCCAGTGGGGACTGCGACCCGAACGCAGCGACTTAGACCGCTCAGCCATCCTGACAGCTCTTTCCTTCCCAGGTTCATTGGGGGACTTTGACACCTGGTAGCCCGCCATTCATTTCAATGGGGCATTTCGACCATTCATTCCTATGGGGGAATCTCTGGGATTCGAACCCACGCCTCCAGTGGGGACTGCGACTCGAACGCAGCAACTTAGACCGCTCGGCCATCCTGACAGCTCTTTCCTTCCAATGTCCATTGGGGGACTTTGACACCTGGTAGCCCGCCATTCATTTCAATGGGGCATTTCGACCATTCATTCCTATGGGGGAATCTCTGGGATTCGAACCCTCGCCTCCAGTGGGGACTGCGACCCGAACGCAGCGACTTAGACCGCTCAGCCATCCTGACAGCTCTTTCCTTCCCAGGTTCATTGGGGGACTTTGACACCTGGTATCCCGCCATTCATTTCAATGGGGCATTTCGACCATTCATTCCTATGGAGGAATTTCTGGGATTCGAACCCTCGCCTCCAGTGGGGACTGCGACCCGAACGCAGCGACTTAGACCGCTCAGCCATCCTGACAGCTCTTTCCTTCCCAGGTTCATTGGGGGACTTTGACACCTGGTAGCCCGCCATTCATTTCAATGGGGCATTTCGACCATTCATTCCTATGGGGGAATCTCTGGGATTCGAACCCACGCCTCCAGTGGGGACTGCGACCCGAGCGCAGCGACTTAGACCGCTCAGCCATCCTGACAGCTCTTTCCTTCCAATGTTCAATGGGGGACTTTGACACCTGGTATCCCGCCATTCATTTCAATGGGGCATTTCAACCATTCATTCCTATGGGGGAATCTCTGGGATTCGAACCCTCGCCTCCAGTGGGGACTGCGACCCGAACGCAGCGACTTAGACCGCTCAGCCATCCTGACAGCTCTTTCCTTCCAATGTTCAATGGGGGACTTTGACACCTGGTATCCCGCCATTCATTTCAATGGGGCATTTCGACCATTCATTCCTATGGAGGAATTTCTGGGATTCGAACCCTCGCCTCCAGTGGGGACTGCGACCCGAACGCAGCGACTTAGACCGCTCAGCCATCCTGACAGCTCTTTCCTTCCCAGGTTCATTGGGGGACTTTGACACCTGGTAGCCCGCCATTCATTTCAATGGGGCATTTCGACCATTCATTCCTATGGGGGAATCTCTGGGATTCGAACCCACGCCTCCAGTGGGGACTGCGACCCGAGCGCAGCGACTTAGACCGCTCGGCCATCCTGACAGCTCTTTCCTTCCAAGGTTCAATGGGGGACTTTGACACCTGGTAGCCCGCCATTCATTTCAATTGGGCATTTCGACCATTCATTCCTATGGGGGAATCTCTGGGATTCGAACCCGCGCCTCCAGTGGGGACTGCGACCCGAGCGCAGCGACTTAGACCGCTCAGCCATCCTGACAGCTCTTTCCTTCCAATGTTCAATGGGGGACTTTGACACCTGGTATCCCGCCATTCATTTCAATGGGGCATTTCGACCATTCATTCCTATGGAGGAATTTCTGGGATTCGAACCCTCGCCTCCAGTGGGGACTGCGACCCGAACGCAGCGACTTAGACCGCTCAGCCATCCTGACAGCTCTTTCCTTCCCAGGTTCATTGGGGGACTTTGACACCTGGTAGCCCGCCATTCATTTCAATTGGGCATTTCGACCATTCATTCCTATGGGGGAATCTCTGGGATTCGAACCCGCGCCTCCTGTGGGGACTGCGACCCGAGCGCAGCGACTTAGACCGCTCGGCCATCCTGACAGCTCTTTCCTTCCCAGGTTTATTGGGGGACTTTGACACCTGGTAGCCCACCATTCATTTCAATGGGGCATTTCGACCATTCATTCCTATGGGGGAATCTCTGGGATTCGAACCCTCGCCTCCAGTGGGGACTGCGACCCGAACGCAGCGACTTAGACCGCTCAGCCATCCTGACAGCTCTTTCCTTCCCAGGTTCATTGGGGGACTTTGACACCTGGTAGCCCGCCATTCATTTCAATGGGGCATTTCGACCATTCATTCCTATGGGGGAATCTCTGGGATTCGAACCCACGCTTCCAGTGGGGACTGCGACCCGAGCGCAGCGACTTAGACCGCTCGGCCATCCTGACAGCTCTTTCCTTCCCAGGTTCATTGGGGGACTTTGACACCTGGTAGCCCGCCATTCATTTCAATGGGGCATTTCGACCATTCATTCCTATGGGGGAATCTCTGGGATTCGAACCCACGCCTCCAGTGGGGACTGCGACCCGAACACAGCGACTTAGACCACTCGGCCATCCTGACAGCTCTTTCCTTCCAAGGTTCAATGGGGGACTTTGACACCTGGTAGCCCGCCATTCATTTCAATGGGGCATTTCGACCATTCATTCCTATGGGGGAATCTCTGGGATTCGAACCCACGCCTCCAGTGGGGACTGCGACCCGAGCGCAGCGACTTAGACCGCTCGGCCATCCTGACAGCTCTTTCCTTCCAAGGTTCAATGGGGGACTTTGACACCTGGTAGCCCGCCATTCATTTCAATTGGGCATTTCGACCATTCATTCCTATGGGGGAATCTCTGGGATTCGAACCCGCGCCTCCAGTGGGGACTGCGACCCGAACGCAGCGACTTAGACCGCTCAGCCATCCTGACAGCTCTTTCCTTCCAATGTTCAATGGGGGACTTTGACACCTGGTATCCCGCCATTCATTTCAATGGGGCATTTCGACCATTCATTCCTATGGAGGAATTTCTGGGATTCGAACCCTCGCCTCCAGTGGGGACTGCGACCCGAACGCAGCGACTTAGACCGCTCAGCCATCCTGACAGCTCTTTCCTTCCCAGGTTCATTGGGGGACTTTGACACCTGGTAGCCCGCCATTCATTTCAATGGGGCATTTCGACCATTCATTCCTATGGGGGAATCTCTGGGATTCGAACCCACGCCTCCAGTGGGGACTGCGACCCGAGCGCAGCGACTTAGACCGCTCGGCCATCCTGACAGCTCTTTCCTTCCCAGGTTCATTGGGGGACTTTGACACCTGGTAGCCCGCCATTCATTTCAATGGGGCATTTCGACCATTCATTCCTATGGGGGAATCTCTGGGATTCGAACCCTCGCCTCCAGTGGGGACTGCGACCCGAACGCAGCGACTTAGACCGCTCGGCCATCCTGACAGCTCTTTCCTTCCAAGGTTCATTTGGGGACTTTGACACCTGGTAGCCCGCCATTCATTTCAATGGGGCATTTCGACCATTCATTCCTATGGGGGAATCTCTGGGATTCGAACCCTCGCCTCCAGTGGGGACTGCGACCCGAACGCAGCGACTTAGACCGCTCAGCCATCCTGACAGCTCTTTCCTTCCCAGGTTCATTGGGGGACTTTGACACCTGGTAGCCCGCCATTCATTTCAATGGGGCATTTATACCATTCATTCCTATGGGGGAATCTCTGGGATTCGAACCCACGCCTCCAGTGGGGACTGCGACTCGAACGCAGCAACTTAGACCGCTCGGCCATCCTGACAGCTCTTTCCTTCCAATGTCCATTGGGGGACTTTGACACCTGGTAGCCCGCCATTCATTTCAATGGGGTAATTCGACCATTCAATCCTATGGAGGAATCTCTGGGATTCGAACCCTCGCCTCCAGTGGGGACTGCGACCCGAACGCAGCGACTTAGACCGCTCAGCCATCCTGACAGCTCTTTCCTTCCAATGTTCAATGGGGGACTTTGACACCTGGTATCCCGCCATTCATTTCAATGGGGCATTTCGACCATTCATTCCTATGGGGGAATCTCTGGGATTCGAACCCTCGCCTCCAGTGGGGACTGCGACCCGAACGCAGCGACTTAGACCGCTCAGCCATCCTGACAGCTCTTTCTTTCCAATGTTCAATGGGGGACTTTGACACCTGGTATCCCGCCATTCATTTCAATGGGGCATTTCGACCATTCATTCCTATGGGGGAATCTCTGGGATTCGAACCCACGCCTCCAGTGGGGACTGCGACCCGAGCGCAGCGACTTAGACCGCTCGGCCATCCTGACAGCTCTTTCCTTCCCAGGTTCATTGGGGGACTTTGACACCTGGTAGCCCGCCATTCATTTCAATGGGGCATTTCGACCATTCATTCCTATGGGGGAATCTCTGGGATTCGAACCCTCGCCTCCAGTGGGGACTGCGACCCGAACGCAGCGACTTAGACCGCTCGGCCATCCTGACAGCTCTTTCCTTCCAAGGTTCATTTGGGGACTTTGACACCTGGTAGCCCGCCATTCATTTCAATGGGGCATTTCGACCATTCATTCCTATGGGGGAATCTCTGGGATTCGAACCCTCGCCTCCAGTGGGGACTGCGACCCGAACGCAGCGACTTAGACCGCTCGGCCATCCTGACAGCTCTTTCCTTCCAAGGTTCAATGGGGGACTTTGACACCTGGTAGCCCGCCATTCATTTCAATTGGGCATTTCGACCATTCATTCCTATTGGGGAATCTCTGGGATTCGAACCCGCGCCTCCAGTGGGGACTGCGACCCGAGCGCAGCGACTTAGACAGCTCGGCCATCCTGACAGCTCTTTCCTTCCCAGGTTCATTGGGGGACTTTGACACCTGGTAGCCCGCCATTCATTTCAATGGGGCATTTCAACCATTCAGTCCTATGGGGGAATCTCTGGGATTCGAACACGCGCCTCCAGTGGGAACTGCGACCCGAGCGCAGCGACTTAGACCGCTCGGCCATCCTGACAGCTCTTTCCTTCCCAGGTTCATTGGGGGACTTTGACACCTGGTAGCCCGCCATTCAATTCAATTGGGCATTTCGACCATTCATTCCTATGGGGGAATCTCTGGGATTCGAACCCGCGCCTCCAGTGGGGACTGCGACCAGAGCGCAGCGACTTAGACCACTCGGCCATCCTGACAGCTCTTTCCTTCCCAGGTTCATTGGGGGACTTTGACACCTGGTAGCCCGCCATTCATTTCAATGGGGCATTTCGACCATTCATTCCTATGGGGGAATCTCTGGGATTCGAACCCTCGCCTCCAGTGGGGACTGCGACCCGAACGCAGCGACTTAGACCGCTCAGCCATCCTGACAGCTCTTTCCTTCCCAGGTTCATTGGGGGACTTTGACACCTGGTAGCCCGCCATTCATTTCAATGGGGCATTTCGACCATTCATTCCTATGGGGGAATCTCTGGGATTCGAACCCACGCCTCCAGTGGGGACTGCGACCCGAACACAGCGACTTAGACCACTCAGCCATCCTGACAGCTCTTTCCTTCCAATGTCAAATGGGGGACTTTGACACCTGGTAGACCGCCATTCATTTCAATGGGGCATTTATACCATTCATTCCTATGGGGGAATCTCTGGGATTCGAACCCACGCCTCCAGTGGGGACTGCGACTCGAACGCAGCAACTTAGACCGCTCAGCCATCCTGACAGCTCTTTCCTTCCAATGTCCATTGGGGGACTTTGACACCTGGTAGCCCGCCATTCATTTCAATGGGGTAATTCGACCATTCATTCCTATGGAGGAATCTCTGGGATTCGAACCCTCGCCTCCAGTGGGGACTGCGACCCGAACGCAGCGACTTAGACCGCTCAGCCATCCTGACAGCTCTTTCCTTCCAATGTTCAATGGGGGACTTTGACACCTGGTATCCCGCCATTCATTTCAATGGGGCATTTCGACCATTCATTCCTATGGGGGAATCTCTGGGATTCGAACCCTCGCCTCCAGTGGGGACTGCGACCCGAACGCAGCGACTTAGACCGCTCAGCCATCCTGACAGCTCTTTCCTTCCAATGTTCAATGGGGGACTTTGACACCTGATATCCCGCCATTCATTTCAATGGGGCATTTCGACCATTCATTCCTATGGAGGAATTTCTGGGATTCGAACCCTCGCCTCCAGTGGGGACTGCGACCCGAACGCAGCGACTTAGACCGCTCAGCCATCCTGACAGCTCTTTCCTTCCCAGGTTCATTGGGGGACTTTGACACCTGGTAGCCCGCCATTCATTTCAATTGGGCATTTCGACCATTCATTCCTATGGGGGAATCTCTGGGATTCGAACCCGCGCCTCCAGTGGGGACTGCGACCCGAGCGCAGCGACTTAGACCGCTCGGCCATCCTGACAGCTCTTTCCTTCCCAGGTTTATTGGGGGACTTTGACACCTGGTAGCCCGCCATTCATTTCAATGGGGCATTTCGACCATTCATTCCTATGGGGGAATCTCTGGGATTCGAACCCGCGCCTCCAGTGGGGACTGCGACCCGAGCGCAGCGACTTAGACCGCTCGGCCATCCTGACAGCTCTTTCCTTCCCAGGTTCATTGGGGGACTTTGACACCTGGTAGCCCGCCATTCATTTCAATGGGGCATTTCGACCATACATTCCTATGGGGGAATCTCTGGGATTCGAACCCTCGCCTCCAGTGGGGACTGCGACCCGAACGCAGCGACTTAGACCGCTCAGCCATCCTGACAGCTCTTTCCTTCCCAGGTTCATTGGGGGACTTTGACACCTGGTAGCCCGCCATTCATTTCAATGGGGTAATTCGACCATTCATTCCTATGGGGGAATCTCTGGGATTCGAACCCGCGCCTCCAGTGGGGACTGCGACCCAAGCGCAGCGACTTAGACCGCTCGGCCATCCTGACAGCTCTTTCCTTCCCAGGTTCATTGGGGGACTTTGACACCTGGTAGCCCGCCATTCATTTCAATGGGGCATTTCGACCATTCATTCCTATGGGGGAATCTCTGGGATTCGAACCCTCGCCTCCAGTGGGGACTGCGACCCGAACGCAGCGACTTAGACCGCTCGGCCATCCTGACAGCTCTTTCCTTCCAAGGTTCAATGGGGGACTTTGACACCTGGTAGCCCGCCATTCATTTCAATTGGGCATTTCGACCATTCATTCCTATTGGGGAATCTCTGGGATTCGAACCCGCGCCTCCAGTGGGGACTGTGACCCGAGCGCAGCGACTTAGACAGCTCGGCCATCCTGACAGCTCTTTCCTTCCCAGGTTCATTGGGGGACTTTGACACCTGGTAGCCCGCCATTCATTTCAATGGGGCATTTCAACCATTCAGTCCTATGGGGGAATCTCTGGGATTCGAACACGCGCCTCCAGTGGGAACTGCGACCCGAGCGCAGCGACTTAGACCGCTCGGCCATCCTGACAGCTCTTTCCTTCCCAGGTTCATTGGGGGACTTTGACACCTGGTAGCCCGCCATTCAATTCAATTGGGCATTTCGACCATTCATTCCTATGGGGGAATCTCTGGGATTCGAACCCGCGCCTCCAGTGGGGACTGCGACCAGAGCGCAGCGACTTAGACCACTCGGCCATCCTGACAGCTCTTTCCTTCCCAGGTTCATTGGGGGACTTTGACACCTGGTAGCCCGCCATTCATTTCAATGGGGCATTTCGACCATTCATTCCTATGGGGGAATCTCTGGGATTCGAACCCTCGCCTCCAGTGGGGACTGCGACCCGAACGCAGCGACTTAGACCGCTCAGCCATCCTGACAGCTCTTTCCTTCCCAGGTTCATTGGGGGACTTTGACACCTGGTAGCCCGCCATTCATTTCAATGGGGCATTTCGACCATTCATTCCTATGGGGGAATCTCTGGGATTCGAACCCACGCCTCCAGTGGGGACTGCGACCCGAACACAGCGACTTAGACCACTCAGCCATCCTGACAGCTCTTTCCTTCCAATGTCAAATGGGGGACTTTGACACCTGGTAGACCGCCATTCATTTCAATGGGGCATTTATACCATTCATTCCTATGGGGGAATCTCTGGGATTCGAACCCACGCCTCCAGTGGGGACTGCGACTCGAACGCAGCAACTTAGACCGCTCAGCCATCCTGACAGCTCTTTCCTTCCAATGTCCATTGGGGGACTTTGACACCTGGTAGCCCGCCATTCATTTCAATGGGGTAATTCGACCATTCATTCCTATGGAGGAATCTCTGGGATTCGAACCCTCGCCTCCAGTGGGGACTGCGACCCGAACGCAGCGACTTAGACCGCTCAGCCATCCTGACAGCTCTTTCCTTCCAATGTTCAATGGGGGACTTTGACACCTGGTATCCCGCCATTCATTTCAATGGGGCATTTCGACCATTCATTCCTATGGGGGAATCTCTGGGATTCGAACCCTCGCCTCCAGTGGGGACTGCGACCCGAACGCAGCGACTTAGACCGCTCAGCCATCCTGACAGCTCTTTCCTTCCAATGTTCAATGGGGGACTTTGACACCTGATATCCCGCCATTCATTTCAATGGGGCATTTCGACCATTCATTCCTATGGAGGAATTTCTGGGATTCGAACCCTCGCCTCCAGTGGGGACTGCGACCCGAACGCAGCGACTTAGACCGCTCAGCCATCCTGACAGCTCTTTCCTTCCCAGGTTCATTGGGGGACTTTGACACCTGGTAGCCCGCCATTCATTTCAATTGGGCATTTCGACCATTCATTCCTATGGGGGAATCTCTGGGATTCGAACCCGCGCCTCCAGTGGGGACTGCGACCCGAGCGCAGCGACTTAGACCGCTCGGCCATCCTGACAGCTCTTTCCTTCCCAGGTTTATTGGGGGACTTTGACACCTGGTAGCCCGCCATTCATTTCAATGGGGCATTTCGACCATTCATTCCTATGGGGGAATCTCTGGGATTCGAACCCTCGCCTCCAGTGGGGACTGCGACCCGAACGCAGCGACTTAGACCGCTCAGCCATCCTGACAGCTCTTTCCTTCCCAGGTTCATTGGGGGACTTTGACACCTGGTAGCCCGCCATTCATTTCAATGGGGTAATTCGACCATTCATTCCTATGGGGGAATCTCTGGGATTCGAACCCTCGCCTCCAGTGGGGACTGCGACCCGAACGCAGCGACTTAGACCGCTCAGCCATCCTGACAGCTCTTTCCTTCCAATGTTCAATGGGGGACTTTGACACCTGGTATCCCGCCATTCATTTCAATGGGGCATTTCGACCATTCATTCCTATGGGGGAATCTCTGGGATTCGAACCCTCGCCTCCAGTGGGGACTGCGACCCGAACGCAGCGACTTAGACCGCTCAGCCATCCTGACAGCTCTTTCCTTCCAATGTTCAATGGGGGACTTTGACACCTGGTATCCCGCCATTCATTTCAATGGGGCATTTCGACCATTCATTCCTATGGAGGAATTTCTGGGATTCGAACCCTCGCCTCCAGTGGGGACTGCGACCCGAACGCAGCGACTTAGACCGCTCAGCCATCCTGACAGCTCTTTCCTTCCCAGGTTCATTGGGGGACTTTGACACCTGGTAGCCCGCCATTCATTTCAATGGGGCATTTCGACCATTCATTCCTATGGGGGAATCTCTGGGATTCGAACCCACGCCTCCAGTGGGGACTGCGACCCGAGCGCAGCGACTTAGACCGCTCGGCCATCCTGACAGCTCTTTCCTTCCAAGGTTCAATGGGGGACTTTGACACCTGGTAGCCCGCCATTCATTTCAATTGGGCATTTCGACCATTCATTCCTATGGGGGAATCTCTGGGATTCTAACCCGCGCCTCCAGTGGGGACTGCGACCCGAGCGCAGCGACTTAGACCGCTCGGCCATCCTGACAGCTCTTTCCTTCCCAGGTTTATTGGGGGACTTTGACACCTGGTAGCCCACCATTCATTTCAATGGGGCATTTCGACCATTCATTCCTATGGGGGAATCTCTGGGATTCGAACCCTCGCCTCCAGTGGGGACTGCGACCCGAACGCAGCGACTTAGACCGCTCAGCCATCCTGACAGCTCTTTCCTTCCCAGGTTCATTGGGGGACTTTGACACCTGGTAGCCCGCCATTCATTTCAATGGGGCATTTCGACCATTCATTCCTATGGGGGAATCTCTGGGATTCGAACCCACGCCTCCAGTGGGGACTGCGACCCGAGCGCAGCGACTTAGACCGCTCGGCCATCCTGACAGCTCTTTCCTTCCAAGGTTCAATGGGGGACTTTGACACCTGGTAGACCGCCATTCATTTCAATGGGGCATTTATACCATTCATTCCTATGGGGGAATCTCTGGGATTCGAACCCACGCCTCCAGTGGGGACTGCGACTCGAACGCAGCAACTTAGACCGCTCAGCCATCCTGACAGCTCTTTCCTTCCAATGTCAATTGGGGGACTTTGACACCTGGTAGCCCGCCATTCATTTCAATGGGGTAATTCGACCATTCATTCCTATGGAGGAATCTCTGGGATTCGAACCCTCGCCTCCAGTGGGGACTGCGACCCGAACGCAGCGACTTAGACCGCTCAGCCATCCTGACAGCTCTTTCCTTCCAATGTTCAATGGGGGACTTTGACACCTGGTATCCCGCCATTCATTTCAATGGGGCATTTCGACCATTCATTCCTATGGAGGAATTTCTGGGATTCGAACCCTCGCCTCCAGTGGGGACTGCGACCCGAACGCAGCGACTTAGACCGCTCAGCCATCCTGACAGCTCTTTCCTTCCCAGGTTCATTGGGGGACTTTGACACCTGGTAGCCCGCCATTCATTTCAATGGGGCATTTCGACCATTCATTCCTATGGGGGAATCTCTGGGATTCGAACCCACGCCTCCAGTGGGGACTGCGACCCGAGCGCAGCGACTTAGACCGCTCGGCCATCCTGACAGCTCTTTCCTTCCAAGGTTCAATGGGGGACTTTGACACCTGGTAGCCCGCCATTCATTTCAATTGGGCATTTCGACCATTCATTCCTATGGGGGAATCTCTGGGATTCGAACCCGCGCCTCCAGTGGGGACTGCGACCCGAGCGCAGCGACTTAGACCGCTCGGCCATCCTGACAGCTCTTTCCTTCCCAGGTTCATTGGGGGACTTTGACACCTGGTAGCCCGCCATTCATTTCAATGGGGCATTTCGACCATTCATTCCTATGGGGGAATCTCTGGGATTCGAACCCTCGCCTCCAGTGGGGACTGCGACCCGAACGCAGCGACTTAGACCGCTCAGCCATCCTGACAGCTCTTTCCTTCCCAGGTTCATTGGGGGACTTTGACACCTGGTTGCCCGCCATTCATTTCAATGGGGCATTTCGACCATTCATTCCTATGGGGGAATCTCTGGGATTCGAACCCACGCCTCCAGTGGGGACTGCGACCCGAGCGCAGCGACTTAGACCGCTCGGCCATCCTGACAGCTCTTTCCTTCCAAGGTTCAATGGGGGACTTTGACACCTGGTAGCCCGCCATTCATTTCAATTGGGCATTTCGACCATTCATTCCTATGGGGGAATCTCTGGGATTCGAACCCGCGCCTCCAGTGGGGACTGCGACCCGAGCGCAGCGACTTAGACCGCTCGGCCATCCTGACAGCTCTTTCCTTCCCAGGTTTATTGGGGGACTTTGACACCTGGTAGCCCGCCATTCATTTCAATGGGGCATTTCGACCATTCATTCCTATGGGGGAATCTCTGGGATTCGAACCCTCGCCTCCAGTGGGGACTGCGACCCGAACGCAGCGACTTAGACCGCTCAGCCATCCTGACAGCTCTTTCCTTCCAATGTTCAATGGGGGACTTTGACACCTGGTATCCCGCCATTCATTTCAATGGGGCATTTCGACCATTCATTCCTATGGAGGAATTTCTGGGATTCGAACCCTCGCCTCCAGTGGGGACTGCGACCCGAACGCAGCGACTTAGACCGCTCAGCCATCCTGACAGCTCTTTCCTTCCCAGGTTCATTGGGGGACTTTGACACCTGGTAGCCCGCCATTCATTTCAATGGGGCATTTCGACCATTCATTCCTATGGGGGAATCTCTGGGATTCGAACCCACGCCTCCAGTGGGGACTGCGACCCGAGCGCAGCGACTTAGACCGCTCGGCCATCCTGACAGCTCTTTCCTTCCAAGGTTCAATGGGGGACTTTGACACCTGGTAGCCCGCCATTCATTTCAATTGGGCATTTCGACCATTCATTCCTATGGGGGAATCTCTGGGATTCGAACCCGCGCCTCCAGTGGGGACTGCGACCCGAGCGCAGCGACTTAGACCGCTCGGCCATCCTGACAGCTCTT
Organism: Vanacampus margaritifer; assembly: GCF_051991255.1. NCBI lineage: Eukaryota > Metazoa > Chordata > Actinopteri > Syngnathiformes > Syngnathidae > Vanacampus > Vanacampus margaritifer. Next base: position 144,989 of record NW_027520751.1, on the reverse strand, counting down.
TCCTTCCCAGGTTCATTGGGGGACTTTGACACCTGGTAGCCCGCCATTCATTTCAATGGGGCATTTCGACCATTCATTCCTATGGGGGAATCTCTGGGATTCGAACCCTCGCCTCCAGTGGGGACTGCGACCCGAACGCAGCGACTTAGACCGCTCAGCCATCCTGACAGCTCTTTCCTTCCCAGGTTCATTGGGGGACTTTGACACCTGGTAGCCCGCCATTCATTTCAATGGGGCATTTCGACCATTCATTCCTATGGGGGAATCTCTGGGATTCGAACCCTCGCCTCCAGTGGGGACTGCGACCCGAACGCAGCGACTTAGACCGCTCAGCCATCCTGACAGCTCTTTCCTTCCCAGGTTCATTGGGGGACTTTGACACCTGGTAGCCCGCCATTCATTTCAATGGGGCATTTCGACCATTCATTCCTATGGGGGAATCTCTGGGATTCGAACCCACGCCTCCACTGGGGACTGCGACCCGAACACAGCGACTTAGACCACTCAGCCATCCTGACAGCTCTTTCCTTCCAATGTCAAATGGGGGACTTTGACACCTGGTAGACCGCCATTCATTTCAATGGGGCATTTATACCATTCATTCCTATGGGGGAATCTCTGGGATTCGAACCCACGCCTCCAGTGGGGACTGCGACTCGAACGCAGCAACTTAGACCGCTCAGCCATCCTGACAGCTCTTTCCTTCCAATGTCCATTGGGGGACTTTGACACCTGGTAGCCCGCCATTCATTTCAATGGGGTAATTCGACCATTCATTCCTATGGAGGAATCTCTGGGATTCGAACCCTCGCCTCCAGTGGGGACTGCGACCCGAACGCAGCGACTTAGACCGCTCAGCCATCCTGACAGCTCTTTCCTTCCAATGTTCAATGGGGGACTTTGACACCTGGTATCCCGCCATTCATTTCAATGGGGCATTTCGACCATTCATTCCTATGGAGGAATTTCTGGGATTCGAACCCTCGCCTCCAGTGGGGACTGCGACCCGAACGCAGCGACTTAGACCGCTCAGCCATCCTGACAGCTCTTTCCTTCCCAGGTTCATTGGGGGACTTTGACACCTGGTAGCCCGCCATTCATTTCAATGGGGCATTTCGACCATTCATTCCTATGGGGGAATCTCTGGGATTCGAACCCACGCCTCCAGTGGGGACTGCGACCCGAGCGCAGCGACTTAGACCGCTCGGCCATCCTGACAGCTCTTTCCTTCCAAGGTTCAATGGGGGACTTTGACACCTGGTAGCCCACCATTCATTTCAATTGGGCATTTCGACCATTCATTCCTATGGGGGAATCTCTGGGATTCGAACCCGCGCCTCCAGTGGGGACTGCGACCCGAGCGCAGCGACTTAGACCGCTCGGCCATCCTGACAGCTCTTTCCTTCCAAGGTTCAATGGGGGACTTTGACACCTGGTAGCCCGCCATTCATTTCAATTGGGCATTTCGACCATTCATTCCTATGGGGGAATCTCTGGGATTCGAACCCGCGCCTCCAGTGGGGACTGCGACCCGAGCGCAGCGACTTAGACCGCTCGGCCATCCTGACAGCTCTTTCCTTCCCAGGTTTATTGGGGGACTTTGACACCTGGTAGCCCGCCATTCATTTCAATGGGGCATTTCGACCATTCATTCCTATGGGGGAATCTCTGGGATTCGAACCCTCGCCTCCAGTGGGGACTGCGACCCGAACGCAGCGACTTAGACCGCTCAGCCATCCTGACAGCTCTTTCCTTCCAAGGTTCAATGGGGGACTTTGACACCTGGTAGCCCGCCATTCATTTCAATTGGGCATTTCGACCATTCATTCCTATGGGGGAATCTCTGGGATTCGAACCCGCGCCTCCAGTGGGGACTGCGACCCGAGCGCAGCGACTTAGACCGCTCGGCCATCCTGACAGCTCTTTCCTTCCAAGGTTCAATGGGGGACTTTGACACCTGGTAGCCCGCCATTCATTTCAATTGGGCATTTCGACCATTCATTCCTATGGGGGAATCTCTGGGATTCGAACCCGCGCCTCCAGTGGGGACTGCGACCCGAGCGCAGCGACTTAGACCGCTCGGCCATCCTGACAGCTCTTTCCTTCCCAGGTTCATTGGGGGACTTTGACACCTGGTAGCCCGCCATTCATTTCAATGGGGCATTTCGACCATTCATTCCTATGGGGGAATCTCTGGGATTCGAACCCTCGCCTCCAGTGGGGACTGCGACCCGAACGCAGCGACTTAGACCGCTCAGCCATCCTGACAGCTCTTTCCTTCCCAGGTTCATTGGGGGACTTTGACACCTGGTAGCCCGCCATTCATTTCAATGGGGCATTTCGACCATTCATTCCTATGGGGGAATCTCTGGGATTCGAACCCTCGCCTCCAGTGGGGACTGCGACCCGAACGCAGCGACTTAGACCGCTCAGCCATCCTGACAGCTCTTTCCTTCCCAGGTTCATTGGGGGACTTTGACACCTGGTAGCCCGCCATTCATTTCAATGGGGCATTTCGACCATTCATTCCTATGGGGGAATCTCTGGGATTCGAACCCACGCCTCCAGTGGGGACTGCGACCCGAACACAGCGACTTAGACCACTCAGCCATCCTGACAGCTCTTTCCTTCCAATGTCAAATGGGGGACTTTGACACCTGGTAGACCGCCATTCATTTCAATGGGGCATTTATACCATTCATTCCTATGGGGGAATCTCTGGGATTCGAACCCACGCCTCCAGTGGGGACTGCGACTCGAACGCAGCAACTTAGACCGCTCAGCCATCCTGACAGCTCTTTCCTTCCAATGTCCATTGGGGGACTTTGACACCTGGTAGCCCGCCATTCATTTCAATGGGGTAATTCGACCATTCATTCCTATGGAGGAATCTCTGGGATTCGAACCCTCGCCTCCAGTGGGGACTGCGACCCGAACGCAGCGACTTAGACCGCTCAGCCATCCTGACAGCTCTTTCCTTCCAATGTTCAATGGGGGACTTTGACACCTGGTATCCCGCCATTCATTTCAATGGGGCATTTCGACCATTCATTCCTATGGGGGAATCTCTGGGATTCGAACCCTCGCCTCCAGTGGAGACTGCGACCCGAACGCAGCGACTTAGACCGCTCAGCCATCCTGACAGCTCTTTCCTTCCAATGTTCAATGGGGGACTTTGACACCTGGTATCCCGCCATTCATTTCAATGGGGCATTTCGACCATTCATTCCTATGGAGGAATTTCTGGGATTCGAACCCTCGCCTCCAGTGGGGACTGCGACCCGAACGCAGCGACTTAGACCGCTCAGCCATCCTGACAGCTCTTTCCTTCCCAGGTTCATTGGGGGACTTTGACACCTGGTAGCCCGCCATTCATTTCAATGGGGCATTTCGACCATTCATTCCTATGGGGGAATCTCTGGGATTCGAACCCACGCCTCCAGTGGGGACTGCGACCCGAGCGCAGCGACTTAGACCGCTCGGCCATCCTGACAGCTCTTTCCTTCCAAGGTTCAATGGGGGACTTTGACACCTGGTAGCCCGCCATTCATTTCAATTGGGCATTTCGACCATTCATTCCTATGGGGGAATCTCTGGGATTCGAACCCGCGCCTCCAGTGGGGACTGCGACCCGAGCGCAGCGATTTCGACCGCTCGGCCATCCTGACAGCTCTTTCCTTCCCAGGTTTATTGGGGGACTTTGACACCTGGTAGCCCGCCATTCATTTCAATGGGGCATTTCGACCATTCATTCCTATGGGGGAATCTCTGGGATTCGAACCCGCGCCTCCAGTGGGGACTGCGACCCGAACGCAGCGACTTAGACCGCTCAGCCATCCTGACAGCTCTTTCCTTCCAATGTCAAATGGGGGACTTTGACACCTGGTAGACCGCCATTCATTTCAATGGGGCATTTATACCATTCATTCCTATGGGGGAATCTCTGGGATTCGAACCCACGCCTCCAGTGGGGACTGCGACTCGAACGCAGCAACTTAGACCGCTCAGCCATCCTGACAGCTCTTTCCTTCCAATGTCAATTGGGGGACTTTGACACCTGGTAGCCCGCCATTCATTTCAATGGGGTAATTCGACCATTCATTCCTATGGAGGAATCTCTGGGATTCGAACCCTCGCCTCCAGTGGGGACTGCGACCCGAACGCAGCGACTTAGACCGCTCAGCCATCCTGACAGCTCTTTCCTTCCAATGTTCAATGGGGGACTTTGACACCTGGTATCCCGCCATTCATTTCAATGGGGCATTTCGACCATTCATTCCTATGGAGGAATTTCTGGGATTCGAACCCTCGCCTCCAGTGGGGACTGCGACCCGAACGCAGCGACTTAGACCGCTCAGCCATCCTGACAGCTCTTTCCTTCCCAGGTTCATTGGGGGACTTTGACGTCTGGTAGCCCGCCATTCATTTCAATGGGGCATTTCGACCATTCATTCCTATGGGGGAATCTCTGGGATTCGAACCCACGCCTCCAGTGGGGACTGCGACCCGAGCGCAGCGACTTAGACCGCTCGGCCATCCTGACAGCTCTTTCCTTCCAAGGTTCAATGGGGGACTTTGACACCTGGTAGCCCGCCATTCATTTCAATGGGGCATTTCGACCATTCATTCCTATGGGGGAATCTCTGGGATTCGAACCCGCGCCTCCAGTGGGGACTGCGACCCGAGCGCAGCGACTTAGACCGCTCGGCCATCCTGACAGCTCTTTCCTTCCCAGGTTCATTGGGGGACTTTGACACCTGGTAGCCCGCCATTCATTTCAATGGGGCATTTCGACCATTCATTCCTATGGGGGAATCTCTGGGATTCGAACCCTCGCCTCCAGTGGGGACTGCGACCCGAACGCAGCGACTTAGACCACTCAGCCATCCTGACAGCTCTTTCCTTCCAATGTCAAATGGGGGACTTTGACACCTGGTAGACCGCCATTCATTTCAATGGGGCATTTATACCATTCATTCCTATGGGGGAATCTCTGGGATTCGAACCCACGCCTCCAGTGGGGACTGCGACTCGAACGCAGCAACTTAGACCGCTCAGCCATCCTGACAGCTCTTTCCTTCCAATGTCCATTGGGGGACTTTGACACCTGGTAGCCCGCCATTCATTTCAATGGGGTAATTCGACCATTCATTCCTATGGAGGAATCTCTGGGATTCGAACCCTCGCCTCCAGTGGGGACTGCGACCCGAACGCAGCGACTTAGACCGCTCAGCCATCCTGACAGCTCTTTCCTTCCAATGTTCAATGGGGGACTTTGACACCTGGTATCCCGCCATTCATTTCAATGGGGCATTTCGACCATTCATTCCTATGGAGGAATTTCTGGGATTCGAACCCTCGCCTCCAGTGGGGACTGCGACCCGAACGCAGCGACTTAGACCGCTCAGCCATCCTGACAGCTCTTTCCTTCCCAGGTTCATTGGGGGACTTTGACACCTGGTAGCCCGCCATTCATTTCAATGGGGCATTTCGACCATTCATTCCTATGGGGGAATCTCTGGGATTCGAACCCACGCCTCCAGTGGGGACTGCGACCCGAGCGCAGCGACTTAGACCGCTCGGCCATCCTGACAGCTCTTTCCTTCCAAGGTTCAATGGGGGACTTTGACACCTGGTAGCCCACCATTCATTTCAATTGGGCATTTCGACCATTCATTCCTATGGGGGAATCTCTGGGATTCGAACCCGCGCCTCCAGTGGGGACTGCGACCCGAGCGCAGCGACTTAGACCGCTCGGCCATCCTGACAGCTCTTTCCTTCCAAGGTTCAATGGGGGACTTTGACACCTGGTAGCCCGCCATTCATTTCAATGGGGCATTTCGACCATTCATTCCTATGGGGGAATCTCTGGGATTCGAACCCGCGCCTCCAGTGGGGACTGCGACCCGAGCGCAGCGACTTAGACCGCTCGGCCATCCTGACAGCTCTTTCCTTCCCAGGTTTATTGGGGGACTTTGACACCTGGTAGCCCGCCATTCATTTCAATGGGGCATTTCGACCATTCATTCCTATGGGGGAATCTCTGGGATTCGAACCCTCGCCTCCAGTGGGGACTGCGACCCGAACGCAGCGACTTAGACCGCTCAGCCATCCTGACAGCTCTTTCCTTCCAAGGTTCAATGGGGGACTTTGACACCTGGTAGCCCGCCATTCATTTCAATTGGGCATTTCGACCATTCATTCCTATGGGGGAATCTCTGGGATTCGAACCCGCGCCTCCAGTGGGGACTGCGACCCGAGCGCAGCGACTTAGACCGCTCGGCCATCCTGACAGCTCTTTCCTTCCAAGGTTCAATGGGGGACTTTGACACCTGGTAGCCCGCCATTCATTTCAATTGGGCATTTCGACCATTCATTCCTATGGGGGAATCTCTGGGATTCGAACCCGCGCCTCCAGTGGGGACTGCGACCCGAGCGCAGCGACTTAGACCGCTCGGCCATCCTGACAGCTCTTTCCTTCCCAGGTTCATTGGGGGACTTTGACACCTGGTAGCCCGCCATTCATTTCAATGGGGCATTTCGACCATTCATTCCTATGGGGGAATCTCTGGGATTCGAACCCTCGCCTCCAGTGGGGACTGCGACCCGAACGCAGCGACTTAGACCGCTCAGCCATCCTGACAGCTCTTTCCTTCCCAGGTTCATTGGGGGACTTTGACACCTGGTAGCCCGCCATTCATTTCAATGGGGCATTTCGACCATTCATTCCTATGGGGGAATCTCTGGGATTCGAACCCTCGCCTCCAGTGGGGACTGCGACCCGAACGCAGCGACTTAGACCGCTCAGCCATCCTGACAGCTCTTTCCTTCCCAGGTTCATTGGGGGACTTTGACACCTGGTAGCCCGCCATTCATTTCAATGGGGCATTTCGACCATTCATTCCTATGGGGGAATCTCTGGGATTCGAACCCACGCCTCCAGTGGGGACTGCGACCCGAACACAGCGACTTAGACCACTCAGCCATCCTGACAGCTCTTTCCTTCCAATGTCAAATGGGGGACTTTGACACCTGGTAGACCGCCATTCATTTCAATGGGGCATTTATACCATTTATTCCTATGGGGGAATCTCTGGGATTCGAACCCACGCCTCCAGTGGGGACTGCGACTCGAACGCAGCAACTTAGACCGCTCAGCCATCCTGACAGCTCTTTCCTTCCAATGTCCATTGGGGGACTTTGACACCTGGTAGCCCGCCATTCATTTCAATGGGGTAATTCGACCATTCATTCCTATGGAGGAATCTCTGGGATTCGAACCCTCGCCTCCAGTGGGGACTGCGACCCGAACGCAGCGACTTAGACCACTCAGCCATCCTGACAGCTCTTTCCTTCCAATGTCAAATGGGGGACTTTGACACCTGGTAGACCGCCATTCATTTCAATGGGGCATTTATACCATTCATTCCTATGGGGGAATCTCTGGGATTCGAACCCACGCCTCCAGTGGGGACTGCGACTCGAACGCAGCAACTTAGACCGCTCAGCCATCCTGACAGCTCTTTCCTTCCAATGTCCATTGGGGGACTTTGACACCTGGTAGCCCGCCATTCATTTCAATGGGGTAATTCGACCATTCATTCCTATGGAGGAATCTCTGGGATTCGAACCCTCGCCTCCAGTGGGGACTGCGACCCGAACGCAGCGACTTAGACCGCTCAGCCATCCTGACAGCTCTTTCCTTCCAATGTTCAATGGGGGACTTTGACACCTGGTATCCCGCCATTCATTTCAATGGGGCATTTCGACCATTCATTCCTATGGAGGAATTTCTGGGATTCGAACCCTCGCCTCCAGTGGGGACTGCGACCCGAACGCAGCGACTTAGACCGCTCAGCCATCCTGACAGCTCTTTCCTTCCCAGGTTCATTGGGGGACTTTGACACCTGGTAGCCCGCCATTCATTTCAATGGGGCATTTCGACCATTCATTCCTATGGGGGAATCTCTGGGATTCGAACCCACGCCTCCAGTGGGGACTGCGACCCGAGCGCAGCGACTTAGACCGCTCGGCCATCCTGACAGCTCTTTCCTTCCAAGGTTCAATGGGGGACTTTGACACCTGGTAGCCCACCATTCATTTCAATTGGGCATTTCGACCATTCATTCCTATGGGGGAATCTCTGGGATTCGAACCCGCGCCTCCAGTGGGGACTGCGACCCGAGCGCAGCGACTTAGACCGCTCGGCCATCCTGACAGCTCTTTCCTTCCAAGGTTCAATGGGGGACTTTGACACCTGGTAGCCCGCCATTCATTTCAATTGGGCATTTCGACCATTCATTCCTATGGGGGAATCTCTGGGATTCGAACCCGCGCCTCCAGTGGGGACTGCGACCCGAGCGCAGCGACTTAGACCGCTCGGCCATCCTGACAGCTCTTTCCTTCCCAGGTTTATTGGGGGACTTTGACACCTGGTAGCCCGCCATTCATTTCAATGGGGCATTTCGACCATTCATTCCTATGGGGGAATCTCTGGGATTCGAACCCTCGCCTCCAGTGGGGACTGCGACCCGAACGCAGCGACTTAGACCGCTCAGCCATCCTGACAGCTCTTTCCTTCCAAGGTTCAATGGGGGACTTTGACACCTGGTAGCCCGCCATTCATTTCAATTGGGCATTTCGACCATTCATTCCTATGGGGGAATCTCTGGGATTCGAACCCGCGCCTCCAGTGGGGACTGCGACCCGAGCGCAGCGACTTAGACCGCTCGGCCATCCTGACAGCTCTTTCCTTCCAAGGTTCAATGGGGGACTTTGACACCTGGTAGCCCGCCATTCATTTCAATTGGGCATTTCGACCATTCATTCCTATGGGGGAATCTCTGGGATTCGAACCCGCGCCTCCAGTGGGGACTGCGACCCGAGCGCAGCGACTTAGACCGCTCGGCCATCCTGACAGCTCTTTCCTTCCCAGGTTCATTGGGGGACTTTGACACCTGGTAGCCCGCCATTCATTTCAATGGGGCATTTCGACCATTCATTCCTATGGGGGAATCTCTGGGATTCGAACCCTCGCCTCCAGTGGGGACTGCGACCCGAACGCAGCGACTTAGACCGCTCAGCCATCCTGACAGCTCTTTCCTTCCCAGGTTCATTGGGGGACTTTGACACCTGGTAGCCCGCCATTCATTTCAATGGGGCATTTCGACCATTCATTCCTATGGGGGAATCTCTGGGATTCGAACCCTCGCCTCCAGTGGGGACTGCGACCCGAACGCAGCGACTTAGACCGCTCAGCCATCCTGACAGCTCTTTCCTTCCCAGGTTCATTGGGGGACTTTGACACCTGGTAGCCCGCCATTCATTTCAATGGGGCATTTCGACCATTCATTCCTATGGGGGAATCTCTGGGATTCGAACCCACGCCTCCAGTGGGGACTGCGACCCGAACACAGCGACTTAGACCACTCAGCCATCCTGACAGCTCTTTCCTTCCAATGTCAAATGGGGGACTTTGACACCTGGTAGACCGCCATTCATTTCAATGGGGCATTTATACCATTTATTCCTATGGGGGAATCTCTGGGATTCGAACCCACGCCTCCAGTGGGGACTGCGACTCGAACGCAGCAACTTAGACCGCTCAGCCATCCTGACAGCTCTTTCCTTCCAATGTCCATTGGGGGACTTTGACACCTGGTAGCCCGCCATTCATTTCAATGGGGTAATTCGACCATTCATTCCTATGGAGGAATCTCTGGGATTCGAACCCTCGCCTCCAGTGGGGACTGCGACCCGAACGCAGCGACTTAGACCGCTCAGCCATCCTGACAGCTCTTTCCTTCCAATGTTCAATGGGGGACTTTGACACCTGGTATCCCGCCATTCATTTCAATGGGGCATTTCGACCATTCATTCCTATGGGGGAATCTCTGGGATTCGAACCCTCGCCTCCAGTGGAGACTGCGACCCGAACGCAGCGACTTAGACCGCTCAGCCATCCTGACAGCTCTTTCCTTCCAATGTTCAATGGGGGACTTTGACACCTGGTATCCCGCCATTCATTTCAATGGGGCATTTCGACCATTCATTCCTATGGAGGAATTTCTGGGATTCGAACCCTCGCCTCCAGTGGGGACTGCGACCCGAACGCAGCGACTTAGACCGCTCAGCCATCCTGACAGCTCTTTCCTTCCCAGGTTCATTGGGGGACTTTGACACCTGGTAGCCCGCCATTCATTTCAATGGGGCATTTCGACCATTCATTCCTATGGGGGAATCTCTGGGATTCGAACCCACGCCTCCAGTGGGGACTGCGACCCGAGCGCAGCGACTTAGACCGCTCGGCCATCCTGACAGCTCTTTCCTTCCAAGGTTCAATGGGGGACTTTGACACCTGGTAGCCCGCCATTCATTTCAATTGGGCATTTCGACCATTCATTCCTATGGGGGAATCTCTGGGATTCGAACCCGCGCCTCCAGTGGGGACTGCGACCCGAGCGCAGCGATTTCGACCGCTCGGCCATCCTGACAGCTCTTTCCTTCCCAGGTTTATTGGGGGACTTTGACACCTGGTAGCCCGCCATTCATTTCAATGGGGCATTTCGACCATTCATTCCTATGGGGGAATCTCTGGGATTCGAACCCGCGCCTCCAGTGGGGACTGCGACCCGAACGCAGCGACTTAGACCGCTCAGCCATCCTGACAGCTCTTTCCTTCCAATGTCAAATGGGGGACTTTGACACCTGGTAGACCGCCATTCATTTCAATGGGGCATTTATACCATTCATTCCTATGGGGGAATCTCTGGGATTCGAACCCACGCCTCCAGTGGGGACTGCGACTCGAACGCAGCAACTTAGACCGCTCAGCCATCCTGACAGCTCTTTCCTTCCAATGTCAATTGGGGGACTTTGACACCTGGTAGCCCGCCATTCATTTCAATGGGGTAATTCGACCATTCATTCCTATGGGGGAATCTCTGGGATTCGAACCCGCGCCTCCAGTGGGGACTGCGACCCGAGCGCAGCGACTTAGACCGCTCAGCCATCCTGACAGCTCTTTCCTTCCCAGGTTCATTGGGGGACTTTGACACCTGGTAGCCCGCCATTCATTTCAATGGGGCATTTCGACCATTCATTCCTATGGGGGAATCTCTGGGATTCGAACCCTCGCCTCCAGTGGGGACTGCGACCCGAACGCAGCGACTTAGACCGCTCAGCCATCCTGACAGCTCTTTCCTTCCCAGGTTCATTGGGGGACTTTGACACCTGGTAGCCCGCCATTCATTTCAATGGGGCATTTCGACCATTCATTCCTATGGGGGAATCTCTGGGATTCGAACCCTCGCCTCCAGTGGGGACTGCGACCCGAACGCAGCGACTTAGACCGCTCAGCCATCCTGACAGCTCTTTCCTTCCAAGGTTCAATGGGGGACTTTGACACCTGGTAGCCCACCATTCATTTCAATTGGGCATTTCGACCATTCATTCCTATGGGGGAATCTCTGGGATTCGAACCCGCGCCTCCAGTGGGGACTGCGACCCGAGCGCAGCGACTTAGACCGCTCGGCCATCCTGACAGCTCTTTCCTTCCAAGGTTCAATGGGGGACTTTGACACCTGGTAGCCCGCCATTCATTTCAATTGGGCATTTCGACCATTCATTCCTATGGGGGAATCTCTGGGATTCGAACCCGCGCCTCCAGTGGGGACTGCGACCCGAGCGCAGCGACTTAGACCGCTCGGCCATCCTGACAGCTCTTTCCTTCCCAGGTTTATTGGGGGACTTTGACACCTGGTAGCCCGCCATTCATTTCAATGGGGCATTTCGACCATTCATTCCTATGGGGGAATCTCTGGGATTCGAACCCTCGCCTCCAGTGGGGACTGCGACCCGAACGCAGCGACTTAGACCGCTCAGCCATCCTGACAGCTCTTTCCTTCCAAGGTTCAATGGGGGACTTTGACACCTGGTAGCCCGCCATTCATTTCAATTGGGCATTTCGACCATTCATTCCTATGGGGGAATCTCTGGGATTCGAACCCGCGCCTCCAGTGGGGACTGCGACCCGAGCGCAGCGACTTAGACCGCTCGGCCATCCTGACAGCTCTTTCCTTCCAAGGTTCAATGGGGGACTTTGACACCTGGTAGCCCGCCATTCATTTCAATTGGGCATTTCGACCATTCATTCCTATGGGGGAATCTCTGGGATTCGAACCCGCGCCTCCAGTGGGGACTGCGACCCGAGCGCAGCGACTTAGACCGCTCGGCCATCCTGACAGCTCTTTCCTTCCCAGGTTCATTGGGGGACTTTGACACCTGGTAGCCCGCCATTCATTTCAATGGGGCATTTCGACCATTCATTCCTATGGGGGAATCTCTGGGATTCGAACCCTCGCCTCCAGTGGGGACTGCGACCCGAACGCAGCGACTTAGACCGCTCAGCCATCCTGACAGCTCTTTCCTTCCCAGGTTCATTGGGGGACTTTGACACCTGGTAGCCCGCCATTCATTTCAATGGGGCATTTCGACCATTCATTCCTATGGGGGAATCTCTGGGATTCGAACCCTCGCCTCCAGTGGGGACTGCGACCCGAACGCAGCGACTTAGACCGCTCAGCCATCCTGACAGCTCTTTCCTTCCCAGGTTCATTGGGGGACTTTGACACCTGGTAGCCCGCCATTCATTTCAATGGGGCATTTCGACCATTCATTCCTATGGGGGAATCTCTGGGATTCGAACCCACGCCTCCAGTGGGGACTGCGACCCGAACACAGCGACTTAGACCACTCAGCCATCCTGACAGCTCTTTCCTTCCAATGTCAAATGGGGGACTTTGACACCTGGTAGACCGCCATTCATTTCAATGGGGCATTTATACCATTCATTCCTATGGGGGAATCTCTGGGATTCGAACCCACGCCTCCAGTGGGGACTGCGACCCGAGCGCAGCGACTTAGACCGCTCGGCCATCCTGACAGCTCTTTCCTTCCAAGGTTCATTGGGGGACTTTGACACCTGGTAGCCCGCCATTCATTTCAATTGGGCATTTCGACCATTCATTCCTATGGGGGAATCTCTGGGATTCGAACCCGCGCCTCCAGTGGGGACTGCGACCCGAGCGCAGCGATTTCGACCGCTCGGCCATCCTGACAGCTCTTTCCTTCCCAGGTTTATTGGGGGACTTTGACACCTGGTAGCCCGCCATTCATTTCAATGGGGCATTTCGACCATTCATTCCTATGGGGGAATCTCTGGGATTCGAACCCGCGCCTCCAGTGGGGACTGCGACCCGAACGCAGCGACTTAGACCGCTCAGCCATCCTGACAGCTCTTTCCTTCCAATGTCAAATGGGGGACTTTGACACCTGGTAGACCGCCATTCATTTCAATGGGGCATTTATACCATTCATTCCTATGGGGGAATCTCTGGGATTCGAACCCACGCCTCCAGTGGGGACTGCGACTCGAACGCAGCAACTTAGACCGCTCAGCCATCCTGACAGCTCTTTCCTTCCAATGTCAATTGGGGGACTTTGACACCTGGTAGCCCGCCATTCATTTCAATGGGGTAATTCGACCATTCATTCCTATGGGGGAATCTCTGGGATTCGAACCCGCGCCTCCAGTGGGGACTGCGACCCGAGCGCAGCGACTTAGACCGCTCAGCCATCCTGACAGCTCTTTCCTTCCCAGGTTCATTGGGGGACTTTGACACCTGGTAGCCCGCCATTCATTTCAATGGGGCATTTCGACCATTCATTCCTATGGGGGAATCTCTGGGATTCGAACCCTCGCCTCCAGTGGGGACTGCGACCCGAACGCAGCGACTTAGACCGCTCAGCCATCCTGACAGCTCTTTCCTTCCCAGGTTCATTGGGGGACTTTGACACCTGGTAGCCCGCCATTCATTTCAATGGGGCATTTCGACCATTCATTCCTATGGGGGAATCTCTGGGATTCGAACCCTCGCCTCCAGTGGGGACTGCGACTCGAACGCAGCAACTTAGACCGCTCAGCCATCCTGACAGCTCTTTCCTTCCAATGTCCATTGGGGGACTTTGACACCTGGTAGCCCGCCATTCATTTCAATGGGGTAATTCGACCATTCATTCCTATGGAGGAATCTCTGGGATTCGAACCCTCGCCTCCAGTGGGGACTGCGACCCGAACGCAGCGACTTAGACCGCTCAGCCATCCTGACAGCTCTTTCCTTCCAATGTTCAATGGGGGACTTTGACACCTGGTATCCCGCCATTCATTTCAATGGGGCATTTCGACCATTCATTCCTATGGGGGAATCTCTGGGATTCGAACCCTCGCCTCCAGTGGAGACTGCGACCCGAACGCAGCGACTTAGACCGCTCAGCCATCCTGACAGCTCTTTCCTTCCAATGTTCAATGGGGGACTTTGACACCTGGTATCCCGCCATTCATTTCAATGGGGCATTTCGACCATTCATTCCTATGGAGGAATTTCTGGGATTCGAACCCTCGCCTCCAGTGGGGACTGCGACCCGAACGCAGCGACTTAGACCGCTCAGCCATCCTGACAGCTCTTTCCTTCCCAGGTTCATTGGGGGACTTTGACACCTGGTAGCCCGCCATTCATTTCAATGGGGCATTTCGACCATTCATTCCTATGGGGGAATCTCTGGGATTCGAACCCACGCCTCCAGTGGGGACTGCGACCCGAGCGCAGCGACTTAGACCGCTCGGCCATCCTGACAGCTCTTTCCTTCCAAGGTTCAATGGGGGACTTTGACACCTGGTAGCCCGCCATTCATTTCAATTGGGCATTTCGACCATTCATTCCTATGGGGGAATCTCTGGGATTCGAACCCGCGCCTCCAGTGGGGACTGCGACCCGAGCGCAGCGATTTCGACCGCTCGGCCATCCTGACAGCTCTTTCCTTCCCAGGTTTATTGGGGGACTTTGACACCTGGTAGCCCGCCATTCATTTCAATGGGGCATTTCGACCATTCATTCCTATGGGGGAATCTCTGAGATTCGAACCCGCGCCTCCAGTGGGGACTGCGACCCGAACGCAGCGACTTAGACCGCTCAGCCATCCTGACAGCTCTTTCCTTCCCAGGTTCATTGGGGGACTTTGACACCTGGTAGCCCGCCATTCATTTAAATGGGGCATTTCGACCATTCATTCCTATGGGGGAATCTCT
The DNA here is from genome assembly GCF_051991255.1 of Vanacampus margaritifer. Taxonomy (NCBI): domain Eukaryota; kingdom Metazoa; phylum Chordata; class Actinopteri; order Syngnathiformes; family Syngnathidae; genus Vanacampus; species Vanacampus margaritifer. The sequence goes on along the minus strand of NW_027520751.1, from coordinate 129,844 downwards.
GGGATTCGAACCCACGCCTCCAGTGGGGACTGCGACCCGAACACAGCGACTTAGACCACTCAGCCATCCTGACAGCTCTTTCCTTCCAATGTCAAATGGGGGACTTTGACACCTGGTAGACCGCCATTCATTTCAATGGGGCATTTATACCATTCATTCCTATGGGGGAATCTCTGGGATTCGAACCCACGCCTCCAGTGGGGACTGCGACTCGAACGCAGCAACTTAGACCGCTCAGCCATCCTGACAGCTCTTTCCTTCCAATGTCAATTGGGGGACTTTGACACCTGGTAGCCCGCCATTCATTTCAATGGGGTAATTCGACCATTCATTCCTATGGAGGAATCTCTGGGATTCGAACCCTCGCCTCCAGTGGGGACTGCGACCCGAACGCAGCGACTTAGACCGCTCAGCCATCCTGACAGCTCTTTCCTTCCAATGTTCAATGGGGGACTTTGACACCTGGTATCCCGCCATTCATTTCAATGGGGCATTTCGACCATTCATTCCTATGGAGGAATTTCTGGGATTCGAACCCTCGCCTCCAGTGGGGACTGCGACCCGAACGCAGCGACTTAGACCGCTCAGCCATCCTGACAGCTCTTTCCTTCCCAGGTTCATTGGGGGACTTTGACACCTGGTAGCCCGCCATTCATTTCAATGGGGCATTTCGACCATTCATTCCTATGGGGGAATCTCTGGGATTCGAACCCACGCCTCCAGTGGGGACTGCGACCCGAGCGCAGCGACTTAGACCGCTCGGCCATCCTGACAGCTCTTTCCTTCCAAGGTTCAATGGGGGACTTTGACACCTGGTAGCCCGCCATTCATTTCAATTGGGCATTTCGACCATTCATTCCTATGGGGGAATCTCTGGGATTCGAACCCGCGCCTCCAGTGGGGACTGCGACCCGAGCGCAGCGACTTAGACCGCTCGGCCATCCTGACAGCTCTTTCCTTCCCAGGTTCATTGGGGGACTTTGACACCTGGTAGCCCGCCATTCATTTCAATGGGGCATTTCGACCATTCATTCCTATGGGGGAATCTCTGGGATTCGAACCCTCGCCTCCAGTGGGGACTGCGACCCGAACGCAGCGACTTAGACCGCTCAGCCATCCTGACAGCTCTTTCCTTCCCAGGTTCATTGGGGGACTTTGACACCTGGTAGCCCGCCATTCATTTCAATGGGGCATTTCGACCATTCATTCCTATGGGGGAATCTCTGGGATTCGAACCCTCGCCTCCAGTGGGGACTGCGACCCGAACGCAGCGACTTAGACCGCTCAGCCATCCTGACAGCTCTTTCCTTCCCAGGTTCATTGGGGGACTTTGACACCTGGTAGCCCGCCATTCATTTCAATGGGGCATTTCGACCATTCATTCCTATGGGGGAATCTCTGGGATTCGAACCCACGCCTCCACTGGGGACTGCGACCCGAACACAGCGACTTAGACCACTCAGCCATCCTGACAGCTCTTTCCTTCCAATGTCAAATGGGGGACTTTGACACCTGGTAGACCGCCATTCATTTCAATGGGGCATTTATACCATTCATTCCTATGGGGGAATCTCTGGGATTCGAACCCACGCCTCCAGTGGGGACTGCGACTCGAACGCAGCAACTTAGACCGCTCAGCCATCCTGACAGCTCTTTCCTTCCAATGTCCATTGGGGGACTTTGACACCTGGTAGCCCGCCATTCATTTCAATGGGGTAATTCGACCATTCATTCCTATGGAGGAATCTCTGGGATTCGAACCCTCGCCTCCAGTGGGGACTGCGACCCGAACGCAGCGACTTAGACCGCTCAGCCATCCTGACAGCTCTTTCCTTCCAATGTTCAATGGGGGACTTTGACACCTGGTATCCCGCCATTCATTTCAATGGGGCATTTCGACCATTCATTCCTATGGAGGAATTTCTGGGATTCGAACCCTCGCCTCCAGTGGGGACTGCGACCCGAACGCAGCGACTTAGACCGCTCAGCCATCCTGACAGCTCTTTCCTTCCCAGGTTCATTGGGGGACTTTGACACCTGGTAGCCCGCCATTCATTTCAATTGGGCATTTCGACCATTCATTCCTATGGGGTAATCTCTGGGATTCGAACCCGCGCCTCCAGTGGGGACTGCGACCCGAGCGCAGCGACTTAGACCGCTCGGCCATCCTGACAGCTCTTTCCTTCCCAGGTTTATTGGGGGACTTTGACACCTGGTAGCCCGCCATTCATTTCAATGGGGCATTTCGACCATTCATTCCTATGGGGGAATCTCTGGGATTCGAACCCTCGCCTCCAGTGGGGACTGCGACCCGAACGCAGCGACTTAGACCGCTCAGCCATCCTGACAGCTCTTTCCTTCCAAGGTTCAATGGGGGACTTTGACACCTGGTAGCCCGCCATTCATTTCAATTGGGCATTTCGACCATTCATTCCTATGGGGGAATCTCTGGGATTCGAACCCGCGCCTCCAGTGGGGACTGCGACCCGAGCGCAGCGACTTAGACCGCTCGGCCATCCTGACAGCTCTTTCCTTCCAAGGTTCAATGGGGGACTTTGACACCTGGTAGCCCGCCATTCATTTCAATTGGGCATTTCGACCATTCATTCCTATGGGGGAATCTCTGGGATTCGAACCCGCGCCTCCAGTGGGGACTGCGACCCGAGCGCAGCGACTTAGACCGCTCGGCCATCCTGACAGCTCTTTCCTTCCCAGGTTCATTGGGGGACTTTGACACCTGGTAGCCCGCCATTCATTTCAATGGGGCATTTCGACCATTCATTCCTATGGGGGAATCTCTGGGATTCGAACCCTCGCCTCCAGTGGGGACTGCGACCCGAACGCAGCGACTTAGACCGCTCAGCCATCCTGACAGCTCTTTCCTTCCCAGGTTCATTGGGGGACTTTGACACCTGGTAGCCCGCCATTCATTTCAATGGGGCATTTCGACCATTCATTCCTATGGGGGAATCTCTGGGATTCGAACCCACGCCTCCAGTGGGGACTGCGACCCGAACACAGCGACTTAGACCACTCAGCCATCCTGACAGCTCTTTCCTTCCAATGTCAAATGGGGGACTTTGACACCTGGTAGACCGCCATTCATTTCAATGGGGCATTTATACCATTCATTCCTATGGGGGAATCTCTGGGATTCGAACCCACGCCTCCAGTGGGGACTGCGACTCGAACGCAGCAACTTAGACCGCTCAGCCATCCTGACAGCTCTTTCCTTCCAATGTCCATTGGGGGACTTTGACACCTGGTAGCCCGCCATTCATTTCAATGGGGCATTTCGACCATTCATTCCTATGGGGGAATCTCTGGGATTCGAACCCACGCCTCCACTGGGGACTGCGACCCGAACACAGCGACTTAGACCACTCAGCCATCCTGACAGCTCTTTCCTTCCAATGTCAAATGGGGGACTTTGACACCTGGTAGACCGCCATTCATTTCAATGGGGCATTTATACCATTCATTCCTATGGGGGAATCTCTGGGATTCGAACCCACGCCTCCAGTGGGGACTGCGACTCGAACGCAGCAACTTAGACCGCTCAGCCATCCTGACAGCTCTTTCCTTCCAATGTCCATTGGGGGACTTTGACACCTGGTAGCCCGCCATTCATTTCAATGGGGTAATTCGACCATTCATTCCTATGGAGGAATCTCTGGGATTCGAACCCTCGCCTCCAGTGGGGACTGCGACCCGAACGCAGCGACTTAGACCGCTCAGCCATCCTGACAGCTCTTTCCTTCCAATGTTCAATGGGGGACTTTGACACCTGGTATCCCGCCATTCATTTCAATGGGGCATTTCGACCATTCATTCCTATGGAGGAATTTCTGGGATTCGAACCCTCGCCTCCAGTGGGGACTGCGACCCGAACGCAGCGACTTAGACCGCTCAGCCATCCTGACAGCTCTTTCCTTCCCAGGTTCATTGGGGGACTTTGACACCTGGTAGCCCGCCATTCATTTCAATTGGGCATTTCGACCATTCATTCCTATGGGGTAATCTCTGGGATTCGAACCCGCGCCTCCAGTGGGGACTGCGACCCGAGCGCAGCGACTTAGACCGCTCGGCCATCCTGACAGCTCTTTCCTTCCCAGGTTTATTGGGGGACTTTGACACCTGGTAGCCCGCCATTCATTTCAATGGGGCATTTCGACCATTCATTCCTATGGGGGAATCTCTGGGATTCGAACCCTCGCCTCCAGTGGGGACTGCGACCCGAACGCAGCGACTTAGACCGCTCAGCCATCCTGACAGCTCTTTCCTTCCAAGGTTCAATGGGGGACTTTGACACCTGGTAGCCCGCCATTCATTTCAATTGGGCATTTCGACCATTCATTCCTATGGGGGAATCTCTGGGATTCGAACCCGCGCCTCCAGTGGGGACTGCGACCCGAGCGCAGCGACTTAGACCGCTCGGCCATCCTGACAGCTCTTTCCTTCCAAGGTTCAATGGGGGACTTTGACACCTGGTAGCCCGCCATTCATTTCAATTGGGCATTTCGACCATTCATTCCTATGGGGGAATCTCTGGGATTCGAACCCGCGCCTCCAGTGGGGACTGCGACCCGAGCGCAGCGACTTAGACCGCTCGGCCATCCTGACAGCTCTTTCCTTCCCAGGTTCATTGGGGGACTTTGACACCTGGTAGCCCGCCATTCATTTCAATGGGGCATTTCGACCATTCATTCCTATGGGGGAATCTCTGGGATTCGAACCCTCGCCTCCAGTGGGGACTGCGACCCGAACGCAGCGACTTAGACCGCTCAGCCATCCTGACAGCTCTTTCCTTCCCAGGTTCATTGGGGGACTTTGACACCTGGTAGCCCGCCATTCATTTCAATGGGGCATTTCGACCATTCATTCCTATGGGGGAATCTCTGGGATTCGAACCCTCGCCTCCAGTGGGGACTGCGACCCGAACGCAGCGACTTAGACCGCTCAGCCATCCTGACAGCTCTTTCCTTCCCAGGTTCATTGGGGGACTTTGACACCTGGTAGCCCGCCATTCATTTCAATGGGGCATTTCGACCATTCATTCCTATGGGGGAATCTCTGGGATTCGAACCCACGCCTCCAGTGGGGACTGCGACCCGAACACAGCGACTTAGACCACTCAGCCATCCTGACAGCTCTTTCCTTCCAATGTCAAATGGGGGACTTTGACACCTGGTAGACCGCCATTCATTTCAATGGGGCATTTATACCATTCATTCCTATGGGGGAATCTCTGGGATTCGAACCCACGCCTCCAGTGGGGACTGCGACTCGAACGCAGCAACTTAGACCGCTCAGCCATCCTGACAGCTCTTTCCTTCCAATGTCCATTGGGGGACTTTGACACCTGGTAGCCCGCCATTCATTTCAATGGGGTAATTCGACCATTCATTCCTATGGAGGAATCTCTGGGATTCGAACCCTCGCCTCCAGTGGGGACTGCGACCCGAACGCAGCGACTTAGACCGCTCAGCCATCCTGACAGCTCTTTCCTTCCAATGTTCAATGGGGGACTTTGACACCTGGTATCCCGCCATTCATTTCAATGGGGCATTTCGACCATTCATTCCTATGGGGGAATCTCTGGGATTCGAACCCTCGCCTCCAGTGGAGACTGCGACCCGAACGCAGCGACTTAGACCGCTCAGCCATCCTGACAGCTCTTTCCTTCCAATGTTCAATGGGGGACTTTGACACCTGGTATCCCGCCATTCATTTCAATGGGGCATTTCGACCATTCATTCCTATGGAGGAATTTCTGGGATTCGAACCCTCGCCTCCAGTGGGGACTGCGACCCGAACGCAGCGACTTAGACCGCTCAGCCATCCTGACAGCTCTTTCCTTCCCAGGTTCATTGGGGGACTTTGACACCTGGTAGCCCGCCATTCATTTCAATGGGGCATTTCGACCATTCATTCCTATGGGGGAATCTCTGGGATTCGAACCCACGCCTCCAGTGGGGACTGCGACCCGAGCGCAGCGACTTAGACCGCTCGGCCATCCTGACAGCTCTTTCCTTCCAAGGTTCAATGGGGGACTTTGACACCTGGTAGCCCGCCATTCATTTCAATTGGGCATTTCGACCATTCATTCCTATGGGGGAATCTCTGGGATTCGAACCCGCGCCTCCAGTGGGGACTGCGACCCGAGCGCAGCGATTTCGACCGCTCGGCCATCCTGACAGCTCTTTCCTTCCAATGTCCATTGGGGGACTTTGACACCTGGTAGCCCGCCATTCATTTCAATGGGGTAATTCGACCATTCATTCCTATGGAGGAATCTCTGGGATTCGAACCCGCGCCTCCAGTGGGGACTGCGACCCGAACGCAGCGACTTAGACCGCTCAGCCATCCTGACAGCTCTTTCCTTCCAATGTTCAATGGGGGACTTTGACACCTGGTATCCCGCCATTCATTTCAATGGGGCATTTCGACCATTCATTCCTATGGAGGAATTTCTGGGATTCGAACCCTCGCCTCCAGTGGGGACTGCGACCCGAACGCAGCGACTTAGACCGCTCAGCCATCCTGACAGCTCTTTCCTTCCCAGGTTCATTGGGGGACTTTGACACCTGGTAGCCCGCCATTCATTTCAATTGGGCATTTCGACCATTCATTCCTATGGGGTAATCTCTGGGATTCGAACCCGCGCCTCCAGTGGGGACTGCGACCCGAGCGCAGCGACTTAGACCGCTCGGCCATCCTGACAGCTCTTTCCTTCCCAGGTTTATTGGGGGACTTTGACACCTGGTAGCCCGCCATTCATTTCAATGGGGCATTTCGACCATTCATTCCTATGGGGGAATCTCTGGGATTCGAACCCTCGCCTCCAGTGGGGACTGCGACCCGAACGCAGCGACTTAGACCGCTCAGCCATCCTGACAGCTCTTTCCTTCCAAGGTTCAATGGGGGACTTTGACACCTGGTAGCCCGCCATTCATTTCAATTGGGCATTTCGACCATTCATTCCTATGGGGGAATCTCTGGGATTCGAACCCGCGCCTCCAGTGGGGACTGCGACCCGAGCGCAGCGACTTAGACCGCTCGGCCATCCTGACAGCTCTTTCCTTCCAAGGTTCAATGGGGGACTTTGACACCTGGTAGCCCGCCATTCATTTCAATTGGGCATTTCGACCATTCATTCCTATGGGGGAATCTCTGGGATTCGAACCCGCGCCTCCAGTGGGGACTGCGACCCGAGCGCAGCGACTTAGACCGCTCGGCCATCCTGACAGCTCTTTCCTTCCCAGGTTCATTGGGGGACTTTGACACCTGGTAGCCCGCCATTCATTTCAATGGGGCATTTCGACCATTCATTCCTATGGGGGAATCTCTGGGATTCGAACCCTCGCCTCCAGTGGGGACTGCGACCCGAACGCAGCGACTTAGACCGCTCAGCCATCCTGACAGCTCTTTCCTTCCCAGGTTCATTGGGGGACTTTGACACCTGGTAGCCCGCCATTCATTTCAATGGGGCATTTCGACCATTCATTCCTATGGGGGAATCTCTGGGATTCGAACCCTCGCCTCCAGTGGGGACTGCGACCCGAACGCAGCGACTTAGACCGCTCAGCCATCCTGACAGCTCTTTCCTTCCCAGGTTCATTGGGGGACTTTGACACCTGGTAGCCCGCCATTCATTTCAATGGGGCATTTCGACCATTCATTCCTATGGGGGAATCTCTGGGATTCGAACCCACGCCTCCAGTGGGGACTGCGACCCGAACACAGCGACTTAGACCACTCAGCCATCCTGACAGCTCTTTCCTTCCAATGTCAAATGGGGGACTTTGACACCTGGTAGACCGCCATTCATTTCAATGGGGCATTTATACCATTCATTCCTATGGGGGAATCTCTGGGATTCGAACCCACGCCTCCAGTGGGGACTGCGACTCGAACGCAGCAACTTAGACCGCTCAGCCATCCTGACAGCTCTTTCCTTCCAATGTCCATTGGGGGACTTTGACACCTGGTAGCCCGCCATTCATTTCAATGGGGTAATTCGACCATTCATTCCTATGGAGGAATCTCTGGGATTCGAACCCTCGCCTCCAGTGGGGACTGCGACCCGAACGCAGCGACTTAGACCGCTCAGCCATCCTGACAGCTCTTTCCTTCCAATGTTCAATGGGGGACTTTGACACCTGGTATCCCGCCATTCATTTCAATGGGGCATTTCGACCATTCATTCCTATGGGGGAATCTCTGGGATTCGAACCCTCGCCTCCAGTGGAGACTGCGACCCGAACGCAGCGACTTAGACCGCTCAGCCATCCTGACAGCTCTTTCCTTCCAATGTTCAATGGGGGACTTTGACACCTGGTATCCCGCCATTCATTTCAATGGGGCATTTCGACCATTCATTCCTATGGAGGAATTTCTGGGATTCGAACCCTCGCCTCCAGTGGGGACTGCGACCCGAACGCAGCGACTTAGACCGCTCAGCCATCCTGACAGCTCTTTCCTTCCCAGGTTCATTGGGGGACTTTGACACCTGGTAGCCCGCCATTCATTTCAATGGGGCATTTCGACCATTCATTCCTATGGGGGAATCTCTGGGATTCGAACCCACGCCTCCAGTGGGGACTGCGACCCGAGCGCAGCGACTTAGACCGCTCGGCCATCCTGACAGCTCTTTCCTTCCAAGGTTCAATGGGGGACTTTGACACCTGGTAGCCCGCCATTCATTTCAATTGGGCATTTCGACCATTCATTCCTATGGGGGAATCTCTGGGATTCGAACCCGCGCCTCCAGTGGGGACTGCGACCCGAGCGCAGCGATTTCGACCGCTCGGCCATCCTGACAGCTCTTTCCTTCCCAGGTTTATTGGGGGACTTTGACACCTGGTAGCCCGCCATTCATTTCAATGGGGCATTTCGACCATTCATTCCTATGGGGGAATCTCTGAGATTCGAACCCGCGCCTCCAGTGGGGACTGCGACCCGAACGCAGCGACTTAGACCGCTCAGCCATCCTGACAGCTCTTTCCTTCCCAGGTTCATTGGGGGACTTTGACACCTGGTAGCCCGCCATTCATTTAAATGGGGCATTTCGACCATTCATTCCTATGGGGGAATCTCTGGGATTCGAACCCACGCCTCCAGTGGGGACTGCGACCCGAACACAGCGACTTAGACCACTCAGCCATCCTGACAGCTCTTTCCTTCCAATGTCAAATGGGGGACTTTGACACCTGGTAGACCGCCATTCATTTCAATGGGGCATTTATACCATTCATTCCTATGGGGGAATCTCTGGGATTCGAACCCGCGCCTCCAGTGGGGACTGCGACCCGAACGCAGCGACTTAGACCGCTCAGCCATCCTGACAGCTCTTTCCTTCCAATGTTCAATGGGGGACTTTGACACCTGGTATCCCGCCATTCATTTCAATGGGGCATTTCGACCATTCATTCCTATGGGGGAATCTCTGGGATTCGAACCCTCGCCTCCAGTGGAGACTGCGACCCGAACGCAGCGACTTAGACCGCTCAGCCATCCTGACAGCTCTTTCCTTCCAATGTTCAATGGGGGACTTTGACACCTGGTATCCCGCCATTCATTTCAATGGGGCATTTCGACCATTCATTCCTATGGAGGAATTTCTGGGATTCGAACCCTCGCCTCCAGTGGGGACTGCGACCCGAACGCAGCGACTTAGACCGCTCAGCCATCCTGACAGCTCTTTCCTTCCCAGGTTCATTGGGGGACTTTGACACCTGGTAGCCCGCCATTCATTTCAATGGGGCATTTCGACCATTCATTCCTATGGGGGAATCTCTGGGATTCGAACCCACGCCTCCAGTGGGGACTGCGACCCGAGCGCAGCGACTTAGACCGCTCGGCCATCCTGACAGCTCTTTCCTTCCAAGGTTCAATGGGGGACTTTGACACCTGGTAGCCCGCCATTCATTTCAATTGGGCATTTCGACCATTCATTCCTATGGGGGAATCTCTGGGATTCGAACCCGCGCCTCCAGTGGGGACTGCGACCCGAGCGCAGCGATTTCGACCGCTCGGCCATCCTGACAGCTCTTTCCTTCCAATGTCCATTGGGGGACTTTGACACCTGGTAGCCCGCCATTCATTTCAATGGGGTAATTCGACCATTCATTCCTATGGAGGAATCTCTGGGATTCGAACCCGCGCCTCCAGTGGGGACTGCGACCCGAACGCAGCGACTTAGACCGCTCAGCCATCCTGACAGCTCTTTCCTTCCAATGTTCAATGGGGGACTTTGACACCTGGTATCCCGCCATTCATTTCAATGGGGCATTTCGACCATTCATTCCTATGGAGGAATTTCTGGGATTCGAACCCTCGCCTCCAGTGGGGACTGCGACCCGAACGCAGCGACTTAGACCGCTCAGCCATCCTGACAGCTCTTTCCTTCCCAGGTTCATTGGGGGACTTTGACACCTGGTAGCCCGCCATTCATTTCAATTGGGCATTTCGACCATTCATTCCTATGGGGTAATCTCTGGGATTCGAACCCGCGCCTCCAGTGGGGACTGCGACCCGAGCGCAGCGACTTAGACCGCTCGGCCATCCTGACAGCTCTTTCCTTCCCAGGTTTATTGGGGGACTTTGACACCTGGTAGCCCGCCATTCATTTCAATGGGGCATTTCGACCATTCATTCCTATGGGGGAATCTCTGGGATTCGAACCCTCGCCTCCAGTGGGGACTGCGACCCGAACGCAGCGACTTAGACCGCTCAGCCATCCTGACAGCTCTTTCCTTCCAAGGTTCAATGGGGGACTTTGACACCTGGTAGCCCGCCATTCATTTCAATTGGGCATTTCGACCATTCATTCCTATGGGGGAATCTCTGGGATTCGAACCCGCGCCTCCAGTGGGGACTGCGACCCGAACGCAGCGACTTAGACCGCTCAGCCATCCTGACAGCTCTTTCCTTCCCAGGTTCATTGGGGGACTTTGACACCTGGTAGCCCGCCATTCATTTCAATGGGGCATTTCGACCATTCATTCCTATGGGGGAATCTCTGGGATTCGAACCCACGCCTCCAGTGGGGACTGCGACCCGAGCGCAGCGACTTAGACCGCTCGGCCATCCTGACAGCTCTTTCCTTCCAAGGTTCAATGGGGGACTTTGACACCTGGTAGCCCGCCATTCATTTCAATTGGGCATTTCGACCATTCATTCCTATGGGGGAATCTCTGGGATTCGAACCCGCGCCTCCAGTGGGGACTGCGACCCGAGCGCAGCGATTTCGACCGCTCGGCCATCCTGACAGCTCTTTCCTTCCAATGTCCATTGGGGGACTTTGACACCTGGTAGCCCGCCATTCATTTCAATGGGGTAATTCGACCATTCATTCCTATGGAGGAATCTCTGGGATTCGAACCCGCGCCTCCAGTGGGGACTGCGACCCGAACGCAGCGACTTAGACCGCTCAGCCATCCTGACAGCTCTTTCCTTCCAATGTTCAATGGGGGACTTTGACACCTGGTATCCCGCCATTCATTTCAATGGGGCATTTCGACCATTCATTCCTATGGAGGAATTTCTGGGATTCGAACCCTCGCCTCCAGTGGGGACTGCGACCCGAACGCAGCGACTTAGACCGCTCAGCCATCCTGACAGCTCTTTCCTTCCCAGGTTCATTGGGGGACTTTGACACCTGGTAGCCCGCCATTCATTTCAATTGGGCATTTCGACCATTCATTCCTATGGGGTAATCTCTGGGATTCGAACCCGCGCCTCCAGTGGGGACTGCGACCCGAGCGCAGCGACTTAGACCGCTCGGCCATCCTGACAGCTCTTTCCTTCCCAGGTTTATTGGGGGACTTTGACACCTGGTAGCCCGCCATTCATTTCAATGGGGCATTTCGACCATTCATTCCTATGGGGGAATCTCTGGGATTCGAACCCTCGCCTCCAGTGGGGACTGCGACCCGAACGCAGCGACTTAGACCGCTCAGCCATCCTGACAGCTCTTTCCTTCCAAGGTTCAATGGGGGACTTTGACACCTGGTAGCCCGCCATTCATTTCAATTGGGCATTTCGACCATTCATTCCTATGGGGGAATCTCTGGGATTCGAACCCGCGCCTCCAGTGGGGACTGCGACCCGAGCGCAGCGACTTAGACCGCTCGGCCATCCTGACAGCTCTTTCCTTCCAAGGTTCAATGGGGGACTTTGACACCTGGTAGCCCGCCATTCATTTCAATTGGGCATTTCGACCATTCATTCCTATGGGGGAATCTCTGGGATTCGAACCCGCGCCTCCAGTGGGGACTGCGACCCGAGCGCAGCGACTTAGACCGCTCGGCCATCCTGACAGCTCTTTCCTTCCCAGGTTCATTGGGGGACTTTGACACCTGGTAGCCCGCCATTCATTTCAATGGGGCATTTCGACCATTCATTCCTATGGGGGAATCTCTGGGATTCGAACCCTCGCCTCCAGTGGGGACTGCGACCCGAACGCAGCGACTTAGACCGCTCAGCCATCCTGACAGCTCTTTCCTTCCCAGGTTCATTGGGGGACTTTGACACCTGGTAGCCCGCCATTCATTTCAATGGGGCATTTCGACCATTCATTCCTATGGGGGAATCTCTGGGATTCGAACCCTCGCCTCCAGTGGGGACTGCGACCCGAACGCAGCGACTTAGACCGCTCAGCCATCCTGACAGCTCTTTCCTTCCCAGGTTCATTGGGGGACTTTGACACCTGGTAGCCCGCCATTCATTTCAATGGGGCATTTCGACCATTCATTCCTATGGGGGAATCTCTGGGATTCGAACCCACGCCTCCAGTGGGGACTGCGACCCGAACACAGCGACTTAGACCACTCAGCCATCCTGACAGCTCTTTCCTTCCAATGTCAAATGGGGGACTTTGACACCTGGTAGACCGCCATTCATTTCAATGGGGCATTTATACCATTCATTCCTATGGGGGAATCTCTGGGATTCGAACCCACGCCTCCAGTGGGGACTGCGACTCGAACGCAGCAACTTAGACCGCTCAGCCATCCTGACAGCTCTTTCCTTCCAATGTCCATTGGGGGACTTTGACACCTGGTAGCCCGCCATTCATTTCAATGGGGTAATTCGACCATTCATTCCTATGGAGGAATCTCTGGGATTCGAACCCTCGCCTCCAGTGGGGACTGCGACCCGAACGCAGCGACTTAGACCGCTCAGCCATCCTGACAGCTCTTTCCTTCCAATGTTCAATGGGGGACTTTGACACCTGGTATCCCGCCATTCATTTCAATGGGGCATTTCGACCATTCATTCCTATGGGGGAATCTCTGGGATTCGAACCCTCGCCTCCAGTGGAGACTGCGACCCGAACGCAGCGACTTAGACCGCTCAGCCATCCTGACAGCTCTTTCCTTCCAATGTTCATTGGGGGACTTTGACACCTGGTAGCCCGCCATTCATTTCAATGGGGCATTTCGACCATTCATTCCTATGGGGGAATCTCTGGGATTCGAACCCACGCCTCCAGTGGGGACTGCGACCCGAGCGCAGCGACTTAGACCGCTCGGCCATCCTGACAGCTCTTTCCTTCCAAGGTTCAATGGGGGACTTTGACACCTGGTAGCCCGCCATTCATTTCAATTGGGCATTTCGACCATTCATTCCTATGGGGGAATCTCTGGGATTCGAACCCGCGCCTCCAGTGGGGACTGCGACCCGAGCGCAGCGATTTCGACCGCTCGGCCATCCTGACAGCTCTTTCCTTCCCAGGTTTATTGGGGGACTTTGACACCTGGTAGCCCGCCATTCATTTCAATGGGGCATTTCGACCATTCATTCCTATGGGGGAATCTCTGAGATTCGAACCCGCGCCTCCAGTGGGGACTGCGACCCGAACGCAGCGACTTAGACCGCTCAGCCATCCTGACAGCTCTTTCCTTCCCAGGTTCATTGGGGGACTTTGACACCTGGTAGCCCGCCATTCATTTAAATGGGGCATTTCGACCATTCATTCCTATGGGGGAATCTCTGGGATTCGAACCCACGCCTCCAGTGGGGACTGCGACCCGAACACAGCGACTTAGACCACTCAGCCATCCTGACAGCTCTTTCCTTCCAATGTCAAATGGGGGACTTTGACACCTGGTAGACCGCCATTCATTTCAATGGGGCATTTATACCATTCATTCCTATGGGGGAATCTCTGGGATTCGAACCCACGCCTCCAGTGGGGACTGCGACTCGAACGCAGCAACTTAGACCGCTCAGCCATCCTGACAGCTCTTTCCTTCCAATGTCAATTGGGGGACTTTGACACCTGGTAGCCCGCCATTCATTTCAATGGGGTAATTCGACCATTCATTCCTATGGAGGAATCTCTGGGATTCGAACCCTCGCCTCCAGTGGGGACTGCGACCCGAATGCAGCGACTTAGACCGCTCAGCCATCCTGACAGCTCTTTCCTTCCAATGTTCAATGGGGGACTTTGACACCTGGTATCCCGCCATTCATTTCAATGGGGCATTTCGACCATTCATTCCTATGGAGGAATTTCTGGGATTCGAACCCTCGCCTCCAGTGGGGACTGCGCCCCGAACGCAGCGACTTAGACCGCTCAGCCATCCTGACAGCTCTTTCCTTCCAATGTCAAATGGGGGACTTTGACACCTGGTAGACCGCCATTCATTTCAATGGGGCATTTATACCATTCATTCCTATGGGGGAATCTCTGGGATTCGAACCCACGCCTCCAGTGGGGACTGCGACTCGAACGCAGCAACTTAGACCGCTCAGCCATCCTGACAGCTCTTTCCTTCCAATGTCCATTGGGGGACTTTGACACCTGGTAGCCCGCCATTCATTTCAATGGGGTAATTCGACCATTCATTCCTATGGAGGAATCTCTGGGATTCGAACCCTCGCCTCCAGTGGGGACTGCGACCCGAACGCAGCGACTTAGACCGCTCAGCCATCCTGACAGCTCTTTCCTTCCAATGTTCAATGGGGGACTTTGACACCTGGTATCCCGCCATTCATTTCAATGGGGCATTTCGACCATTCATTCCTATGGGGGAATCTCTGGGATTCGAACCCTCGCCTCCAGTGGAGACTGCGACCCGAACGCAGCGACTTAGACCGCTCAGCCATCCTGACAGCTCTTTCCTTCCAATGTTCAATGGGGGACTTTGACACCTGGTATCCCGCCATTCATTTCAATGGGGCATTTCGACCATTCATTCCTATGGAGGAATTTCTGGGATTCGAACCCTCGCCTCCAGTGGGGACTGCGACCCGAACGCAGCGACTTAGACCGCTCAGCCATCCTGACAGCTCTTTCCTTCCCAGGTTCATTGGGGGACTTTGACACCTGGTAGCCCGCCATTCATTTCAATGGGGCATTTCGACCATTCATTCCTATGGGGGAATCTCTGGGATTCGAACCCACGCCTCCAGTGGGGACTGCGACCCGAGCGCAGCGACTTAGACCGCTCGGCCATCCTGACAGCTCTTTCCTTCCAAGGTTCAATGGGGGACTTTGACACCTGGTAGCCCGCCATTCATTTCAATTGGGCATTTCGACCATTCATTCCTATGGGGGAATCTCTGGGATTCGAACCCGCGCCTCCAGTGGGGACTGCGACCCGAGCGCAGCGATTTCGACCGCTCGGCCATCCTGACAGCTCTTTCCTTCCCAGGTTTATTGGGGGACTTTGACACCTGGTAGCCCGCCATTCATTTCAATGGGGCATTTCGACCATTCATTCCTATGGGGGAATCTCTGAGATTCGAACCCGCGCCTCCAGTGGGGACTGCGACCCGAACGCAGCGACTTAGACCGCTCAGCCATCCTGACAGCTCTTTCCTTCCCAGGTTCATTGGGGGACTTTGACACCTGGTAGCCCGCCATTCATTTAAATGGGGCATTTCGACCATTCATTCCTATGGGGGAATCTCTGGGATTCGAACCCACGCCTCCAGTGGGGACTGCGACCCGAACACAGCGACTTAGACCACTCAGCCATCCTGACAGCTCTTTCCTTCCAATGTCAAATGGGGGACTTTGACACCTGGTAGACCGCCATTCATTTCAATGGGGCATTTATACCATTCATTCCTATGGGGGAATCTCTGGGATTCGAACCCACGCCTCCAGTGGGGACTGCGACTCGAACGCAGCAACTTAGACCGCTCAGCCATCCTGACAGCTCTTTCCTTCCAATGTCAATTGGGGGACTTTGACACCTGGTAGCCCGCCATTCATTTCAATGGGGTAATTCGACCATTCATTCCTATGGAGGAATCTCTGGGATTCGAACCCTCGCCTCCAGTGGGGACTGCGACCCGAACGCAGCGACTTAGACCGCTCAGCCATCCTGACAGCTCTTTCCTTCCAATGTTCAATGGGGGACTTTGACACCTGGTATCCCGCCATTCATTTCAATGGGGCATTTCGACCATTCATTCCTATGGAGGAATTTCTGGGATTCGAACCCTCGCCTCCAGTGGGGACTGCGACCCGAACGCAGCGACTTAGACCGCTCAGCCATCCTGACAGCTCTTTCCTTCCCAGGTTCATTTGGGGACTTTGACACCTGGTAGCCCGCCATTCATTTCAATGGGGCATTTCGACCATTCATTCCTATGGGGGAATCTCTGGGATTCGAACCCACGCCTCCAGTGGGGACTGCGACCCGAGCGCAGCGACTTAGACCGCTCGGCCATCCTGACAGCTCTTTCCTTCCAAGGTTCAATGGGGGACTTTGACACCTGGTAGCCCGCCATTCATTTCAATTGGGCATTTCGACCATTCATTCCTATGGGGGAATCTCTGGGATTCGAACCCGCGCCTCCAGTGGGGACTGCGACCCGAGCGCAGCGACTTAGACCGCTCGGCCATCCTGACAGCTCTTTCCTTCCCAGGTTCATTGGGGGACTTTGACACCTGGTAGCCCGCCATTCATTTCAATGGGGCATTTCGACCATTCATTCCTATGGGGGAATCTCTGGGATTCGAACCCTCGCCTCCAGTGGGGACTGCGACCCGAACGCAGCGACTTAGACCGCTCAGCCATCCTGACAGCTCTTTCCTTCCCAGGTTCATTGGGGGACTTTGACACCTGGTAGCCCGCCATTCATTTCAATGGGGCATTTCGACCATTCATTCCTATGGGGGAATCTCTGGGATTCGAACCCTCGCCTCCAGTGGGGACTGCGACCCGAACGCAGCGACTTAGACCGCTCAGCCATCCTGACAGCTCTTTCCTTCCCAGGTTCATTGGGGGACTTTGACACCTGGTAGCCCGCCATTCATTTCAATGGGGCATTTCGACCATTCATTCCTATGGGGGAATCTCTGGGATTCGAACCCACGCCTCCACTGGGGACTGCGACCCGAACACAGCGACTTAGACCACTCAGCCATCCTGACAGCTCTTTCCTTCCAATGTCAAATGGGGGACTTTGACACCTGGTAGACCGCCATTCATTTCAATGGGGCATTTATACCATTCATTCCTATGGGGGAATCTCTGGGATTCGAACCCACGCCTCCAGTGGGGACTGCGACTCGAACGCAGCAACTTAGACCGCTCAGCCATCCTGACAGCTCTTTCCTTCCAATGTCCATTGGGGGACTTTGACACCTGGTAGCCCGCCATTCATTTCAATGGGGTAATTCGACCATTCATTCCTATGGAGGAATCTCTGGGATTCGAACCCTCGCCTCCAGTGGGGACTGCGACCCGAACGCAGCGACTTAGACCGCTCAGCCATCCTGACAGCTCTTTCCTTCCAATGTTCAATGGGGGACTTTGACACCTGGTATCCCGCCATTCATTTCAATGGGGCATTTCGACCATTCATTCCTATGGAGGAATTTCTGGGATTCGAACCCTCGCCTCCAGTGGGGACTGCGACCCGAACGCAGCGACTTAGACCGCTCAGCCATCCTGACAGCTCTTTCCTTCCCAGGTTCATTGGGGGACTTTGACACCTGGTAGCCCGCCATTCATTTCAATGGGGCATTTCGACCATTCATTCCTATGGGGGAATCTCTGGGATTCGAACCCACGCCTCCAGTGGGGACTGCGACCCGAGCGCAGCGACTTAGACCGCTCGGCCATCCTGACAGCTCTTTCCTTCCAAGGTTCAATGGGGGACTTTGACACCTGGTAGCCCACCATTCATTTCAATTGGGCATTTCGACCATTCATTCCTATGGGGGAATCTCTGGGATTCGAACCCGCGCCTCCAGTGGGGACTGCGACCCGAGCGCAGCGACTTAGACCGCTCGGCCATCCTGACAGCTCTTTCCTTCCCAGGTTTATTGGGGGACTTTGACACCTGGTAGCCCGCCATTCATTTCAATGGGGCATTTCGACCATTCATTCCTATGGGGGAATCTCTGGGATTCGAACCCTCGCCTCCAGTGGGGACTGCGACCCGAACGCAGCGACTTAGACCGCTCAGCCATCCTGACAGCTCTTTCCTTCCAAGGTTCAATGGGGGACTTTGACACCTGGTAGCCCGCCATTCATTTCAATTGGGCATTTCGACCATTCATTCCTATGGGGGAATCTCTGGGATTCGAACCCGCGCCTCCAGTGGGGACTGCGACCCGAGCGCAGCGACTTAGACCGCTCGGCCATCCTGACAGCTCTTTCCTTCCCAGGTTCATTGGGGGACTTTGACACCTGGTAGCCCGCCATTCATTTCAATGGGGCATTTCGACCATTCATTCCTATGGGGGAATCTCTGGGATTCGAACCCTCGCCTCCAGTGGGGACTGCGACCCGAACGCAGCGACTTAGACCGCTCAGCCATCCTGACAGCTCTTTCCTTCCCAGGTTCATTGGGGGACTTTGACACCTGGTAGCCCGCCATTCATTTCAATGGGGCATTTCGACCATTCATTCCTATGGGGGAATCTCTGGGATTCGAACCCACGCCTCCAATGGGGACTGCGACCCGAACACAGCGACTTAGACCACTCAGCCATCCTGACAGCTCTTTCCTTCCAATGTCAAATGGGGGACTTTGACACCTGGTAGACCGCCATTCATTTCAATGGGGCATTTATACCATTCATTCCTATGGGGGAATCTCTGGGATTCGAACCCACGCCTCCAGTGGGGACTGCGACTCGAACGCAGCAACTTAGACCACTCAGCCATCCTGACAGCTCTTTCCTTCCAATGTCCATTGGGGGACTTTGACACCTGGTAGCCCGCCATTCATTTCAATGGGGTAATTCGACCATTCATTCCTATGGAGGAATCTCTGGGATTCGAACCCTCGCCTCCAGTGGGGACTGCGACCCGAACGCAGCGACTTAGACCGCTCAGCCATCCTGACAGCTCTTTCCTTCCAATGTTCAATGGGGGACTTTGACACCTGGTATCCCGCCATTCATTTCAATGGGGCATTTCGACCATTCATTCCTATGGGGGAATCTCTGGGATTCGAACCCTCGCCTCCAGTGGGGACTGCGACCCGAACGCAGCGACTTAGACCGCTCAGCCATCCTGACAGCTCTTTCCTTCCAATGTTCAATGGGGGACTTTGACACCTGGTATCCCTCCATTCATTTCAATGGGGCATTTCGACCATTCATTCCTATGGAGGAATCTCTGGGATTCGAACCCTCGCCTCCAGTGGGGACTGCGACCCGAACGCAGCGACTAAGACCGCTCGGCCATCCTGACAGCTCTTTCCTTCCAATGTTCAATGGGGGACTTTGACACCTGGTATCCCGCCATTCATTTCAATGGGGCATTTCGACCATTCATTCCTATGGGAAAATCTCTGGGATTCGAACCCTCGCCTCCAGTGGGGACTGCGACCCGAACGCAGCGACTTAGACCGCTCGGCCATCCTGACAGCTCTTTCCTTCCAAGGTTCAATGGGGGACTTTGACACCTGGTAGCCCGCCATTCATTTCAATTGGGCATTTCGACCATTCATTCCTATGGGGGAATCTCTGGGATTCGAACCCGCGCCTCCAGTGGGGACTGCGACCCGAGCGCAGCGACTTAGACCGCTCGGCCATCCTGACAGCTCTTTCCTTCCCAGGTTCATTGGGGGACTTTGACACCTGGTAGCCCGCCATTCATTTCAATGGGGCATTTCGACCATTCATTCCTATGGGGGAATCTCTGGGATTCGAACCCTCGCCTCCAGTGGGGACTGCGACCCGAACGCAGCGACTTAGACCGCTCAGCCATCCTGACAGCTCTTTCCTTCCCAGGTTCATTGGGGGACTTTGACACCTGGTAGCCCGCCATTCATTTCAATGGGGCATTTCGACCATTCATTCCTATGGGGGAATCTCTGGGATTCGAACCCACGCCTCCAGTGGGGACTGCGACCCGAACGCAGCGACTTAGACCGCTCAGCCATCCTGACAGCTCTTTCCTTCCAATGTTCAATGGGGGACTTTGACACCTGGTATCCCGCCATTCATTTCAATGGGGCATTTCGACCATTCATTCCTATGGGGGAATCTCTGGGATTCGAACCCTCGCCTCCAGTGGGGACTGCGACCCGAACGCAGCGACTTAGACCGCTCAGCCATCCTGACAGCTCTTTCCTTCCAATGTTCAATGGGGGACTTTGACACCTGGTATCCCGCCATTCATTTCAATGGGGCATTTCGACCATTCATTCCTATGGAGGAATTTCTGGGATTCGAACCCTCGCCTCCAGTGGGGACTGCGACCCGAACGCAGCGACTTAGACCGCTCAGCCATTCTGACAGCTCTTTCCTTCCCAGGTTCATTGGGGGACTTTGACACCTGGTTGCCCGCCATTCATTTCAATGGGGCATTTCGACCATTCATTCCTATGGGGGAATCTCTGGGATTCGAACCCACGCCTCCAGTGGGGACTGCGACCCGAGCGCAGCGACTTAGACCGCTCGGCCATCCTGACAGCTCTTTCCTTCCAAGGTTCAATGGGGGACTTTGACACCTGGTAGCCCGCCATTCATTTCAATTGGGCATTTCGACCATTCATTCCTATGGGGGAATCTCTGGGATTCGAACCCGCGCCTCCAGTGGGGACTGCGACCCGAGCGCAGCGACTTAGACCGCTCGGCCATCCTGACAGCTCTTTCCTTCCCAGGTTTATTGGGGGACTTTGACACCTGGTAGCCCGCCATTCATTTCAATGGGGCATTTCGACCATTCATTCCTATGGGGGAATCTCTGGGATTCGAACCCTCGCCTCCAGTGGGGACTGCGACCCGAACGCAGCGACTTAGACCGCTCAGCCATCCTGACAGCTCTTTCCTTCCAATGTTCAATGGGGGACTTTGACACCTGGTATCCCGCCATTCATTTCAATGGGGCATTTCGACCATTCATTCCTATGGAGGAATTTCTGGGATTCGAACCCTCGCCTCCAGTGGGGACTGCGACCCGAACGCAGCGACTTAGACCGCTCAGCCATCCTGACAGCTCTTTCCTTCCCAGGTTCATTGGGGGACTTTGACACCTGGTAGCCCGCCATTCATTTCAATGGGGCATTTCGACCATTCATTCCTATGGGGGAATCTCTGGGATTCGAACCCACGCCTCCAGTGGGGACTGCGACCCGAGCGCAGCGACTTAGACCGCTCGGCCATCCTGACAGCTCTTTCCTTCCAAGGTTCAATGGGGGACTTTGACACCTGGTAGCCCGCCATTCATTTCAATTGGGCATTTCGACCATTCATTCCTATGGGGGAATCTCTGGGATTCGAACCCGCGCCTCCAGTGGGGACTGCGACCCGAGCGCAGCGACTTAGACCGCTCGGCCATCCTGACAGCTCTTTCCTTCCCAGGTTCATTGGGGGACTTTGACACCTGGTAGCCCGCCATTCATTTCAATGGGGCATTTCGACCATTCATTCCTATGGGGGAATCTCTGGGATTCGAACCCTCGCCTCCAGTGGGGACTGCGACCCGAACGCAGCGACTTAGACCGCTCAGCCATCCTGACAGCTCTTTCCTTCCCAGGTTCATTGGGGGACTTTGACACCTGGTAGCCCGCCATTCATTTCAATGGGGCATTTCGACCATTCATTCCTATGGGGGAATCTCTGGGATTCGAACCCTCGCCTCCAGTGGGGACTGCGACCCGAACGCAGCGACTTAGACCGCTCAGCCATCCTGACAGCTCTTTCCTTCCCAGGTTCATTGGGGGACTTTGACACCTGGTAGCCCGCCATTCATTTCAATGGGGCATTTCGACCATTCATTCCTATGGGGGAATCTCTGGGATTCGAACCCACGCCTCCACTGGGGACTGCGACCCGAACACAGCGACTTAGACCACTCAGCCATCCTGACAGCTCTTTCCTTCCAATGTCAAATGGGGGACTTTGACACCTGGTAGACCGCCATTCATTTCAATGGGGCATTTATACCATTCATTCCTATGGGGGAATCTCTGGGATTCGAACCCACGCCTCCAGTGGGGACTGCGACTCGAACGCAGCAACTTAGACCGCTCAGCCATCCTGACAGCTCTTTCCTTCCAATGTCCATTGGGGGACTTTGACACCTGGTAGCCCGCCATTCATTTCAATGGGGTAATTCGACCATTCATTCCTATGGAGGAATCTCTGGGATTCGAACCCTCGCCTCCAGTGGGGACTGCGACCCGAACGCAGCGACTTAGACCGCTCAGCCATCCTGACAGCTCTTTCCTTCCAATGTTCAATGGGGGACTTTGACACCTGGTATCCCTCCATTCATTTCAATGGGGCATTTCGACCATTCATTCCTATGGAGGAATCTCTGGGATTCGAACCCTCGCCTCCAGTGGGGACTGCGACCCGAACGCAGCGACT
This sequence comes from Vanacampus margaritifer, assembly GCF_051991255.1. Classification (NCBI taxonomy): domain Eukaryota; kingdom Metazoa; phylum Chordata; class Actinopteri; order Syngnathiformes; family Syngnathidae; genus Vanacampus; species Vanacampus margaritifer. Next base: position 107,043 of record NW_027520751.1, on the reverse strand, counting down.
AAGACCGCTCGGCCATCCTGACAGCTCTTTCCTTCCAATGTTCAATGGGGGACTTTGACACCTGGTATCCCGCCATTCATTTCAATGGGGCATTTCGACCATTCATTCCTATGGGAAAATCTCTGGGATTCGAACCCTCGCCTCCAGTGGGGACTGCGACCCGAACGCAGCGACTTAGACCGCTCGGCCATCCTGACAGCTCTTTCCTTCCAAGGTTCAATGGGGGACTTTGACACCTGGTAGCCCGCCATTCATTTCAATTGGGCATTTCGACCATTCATTCCTATGGGGGAATCTCTGGGATTCGAACCCGCGCCTCCAGTGGGGACTGCGACCCGAGCGCAGCGACTTAGACCGCTCGGCCATCCTGACAGCTCTTTCCTTCCCAGGTTCATTGGGGGACTTTGACACCTGGTAGCCCGCCATTCATTTCAATGGGGCATTTCGACCATTCATTCCTATGGGGGAATCTCTGGGATTCGAACCCTCGCCTCCAGTGGGGACTGCGACCCGAACGCAGCGACTTAGACCGCTCAGCCATCCTGACAGCTCTTTCCTTCCCAGGTTCATTGGGGGACTTTGACACCTGGTAGCCCGCCATTCATTTCAATGGGGCATTTCGACCATTCATTCCTATGGGGGAATCTCTGGGATTCGAACCCACGCCTCCAGTGGGGACTGCGACCCGAACGCAGCGACTTAGACCGCTCAGCCATCCTGACAGCTCTTTCCTTCCAATGTTCAATGGGGGACTTTGACACCTGGTATCCCGCCATTCATTTCAATGGGGCATTTCGACCATTCATTCCTATGGAGGAATTTCTGGGATTCGAACCCTCGCCTCCAGTGGGGACTGCGACCCGAACGCAGCGACTTAGACCGCTCAGCCATCCTGACAGCTCTTTCCTTCCAATGTCAATTGGGGGACTTTGACACCTGGTAGCCCGCCATTCATTTCAATGGGGCATTTCGACCATTCATTCCTATGGAGGAATTTCTGGGATTCGAACCCTCGCCTCCAGTGGGGACTGCGACCCGAACGCAGCGACTTAGACCGCTCAGCCATCCTGACAGCTCTTTCCTTCCCAGGTTCATTGGGGGACTTTGACACCTGGTAGCCCGCCATTCATTTCAATGGGGCATTTCGACCATTCATTCCTATGGGGGAATCTCTGGGATTCGAACCCACGCCTCCAGTGGGGACTGCGACCCGAGCGCAGCGACTTAGACCGCTCGGCCATCCTGACAGCTCTTTCCTTCCAAGGTTCAATGGGGGACTTTGACACCTGGTAGCCCACCATTCATTTCAATTGGGCATTTCGACCATTCATTCCTATGGGGGAATCTCTGGGATTCGAACCCGCGCCTCCAGTGGGGACTGCGACCCGAGCGCAGCGACTTAGACCGCTCGGCCATCCTGACAGCTCTTTCCTTCCCAGGTTTATTGGGGGACTTTGACACCTGGTAGCCCGCCATTCATTTCAATGGGGCATTTCGACCATTCATTCCTATGGGGGAATCTCTGGGATTCGAACCCTCGCCTCCAGTGGGGACTGCGACCCGAACGCAGCGACTTAGACCGCTCAGCCATCCTGACAGCTCTTTCCTTCCAAGGTTCAATGGGGGACTTTGACACCTGGTAGCCCGCCATTCATTTCAATTGGGCATTTCGACCATTCATTCCTATGGGGGAATCTCTGGGATTCGAACCCGCGCCTCCAGTGGGGACTGCGACCCGAGCGCAGCGACTTAGACCGCTCGGCCATCCTGACAGCTCTTTCCTTCCCAGGTTCATTGGGGGACTTTGACACCTGGTAGCCCGCCATTCATTTCAATGGGGCATTTCGACCATTCATTCCTATGGGGGAATCTCTGGGATTCGAACCCTCGCCTCCAGTGGGGACTGCGACCCGAACGCAGCGACTTAGACCGCTCAGCCATCCTGACAGCTCTTTCCTTCCCAGGTTCATTGGGGGACTTTGACACCTGGTAGCCCGCCATTCATTTCAATGGGGCATTTCGACCATTCATTCCTATGGGGGAATCTCTGGGATTCGAACCCACGCCTCCAGTGGGGACTGCGACCCGAACACAGCGACTTAGACCACTCAGCCATCCTGACAGCTCTTTCCTTCCAATGTCAAATGGGGGACTTTGACACCTGGTAGACCGCCATTCATTTCAATGGGGCATTTATACCATTCATTCCTATGGGGGAATCTCTGGGATTCGAACCCACGCCTCCAGTGGGGACTGCGACTCGAACGCAGCAACTTAGACCACTCAGCCATCCTGACAGCTCTTTCCTTCCAATGTCCATTGGGGGACTTTGACACCTGGTAGCCCGCCATTCATTTCAATGGGGTAATTCGACCATTCATTCCTATGGAGGAATCTCTGGGATTCGAACCCTCGCCTCCAGTGGGGACTGCGACCCGAACGCAGCGACTTAGACCGCTCAGCCATCCTGACAGCTCTTTCCTTCCAATGTTCAATGGGGGACTTTGACACCTGGTATCCCGCCATTCATTTCAATGGGGCATTTCGACCATTCATTCCTATGGGGGAATCTCTGGGATTCGAACCCTCGCCTCCAGTGGGGACTGCGACCCGAACGCAGCGACTTAGACCGCTCAGCCATCCTGACAGCTCTTTCCTTCCAATGTTCAATGGGGGACTTTGACACCTGGTATCCCTCCATTCATTTCAATGGGGCATTTCGACCATTCATTCCTATGGAGGAATCTCTGGGATTCGAACCCTCGCCTCCAGTGGGGACTGCGACCCGAACGCAGCGACTAAGACCGCTCGGCCATCCTGACAGCTCTTTCCTTCCAATGTTCAATGGGGGACTTTGACACCTGGTATCCCGCCATTCATTTCAATGGGGCATTTCGACCATTCATTCCTATGGGAAAATCTCTGGGATTCGAACCCTCGCCTCCAGTGGGGACTGCGACCCGAACGCAGCGACTTAGACCGCTCGGCCATCCTGACAGCTCTTTCCTTCCAAGGTTCAATGGGGGACTTTGACACCTGGTAGCCCGCCATTCATTTCAATTGGGCATTTCGACCATTCATTCCTATGGGGGAATCTCTGGGATTCGAACCCGCGCCTCCAGTGGGGACTGCGACCCGAGCGCAGCGACTTAGACCGCTCGGCCATCCTGACAGCTCTTTCCTTCCCAGGTTCATTGGGGGACTTTGACACCTGGTAGCCCGCCATTCATTTCAATGGGGCATTTCGACCATTCATTCCTATGGGGGAATCTCTGGGATTCGAACCCTCGCCTCCAGTGGGGACTGCGACCCGAACGCAGCGACTTAGACCGCTCAGCCATCCTGACAGCTCTTTCCTTCCCAGGTTCATTGGGGGACTTTGACACCTGGTAGCCCGCCATTCATTTCAATGGGGCATTTCGACCATTCATTCCTATGGGGGAATCTCTGGGATTCGAACCCACGCCTCCAGTGGGGACTGCGACCCGAACGCAGCGACTTAGACCGCTCAGCCATCCTGACAGCTCTTTCCTTCCAATGTTCAATGGGGGACTTTGACACCTGGTATCCCGCCATTCATTTCAATGGGGCATTTCGACCATTCATTCCTATGGAGGAATTTCTGGGATTCGAACCCTCGCCTCCAGTGGGGACTGCGACCCGAACGCAGCGACTTAGACCGCTCAGCCATCCTGACAGCTCTTTCCTTCCCAGGTTCATTGGGGGACTTTGACACCTGGTTGCCCGCCATTCATTTCAATGGGGCATTTCGACCATTCATTCCTATGGGGGAATCTCTGGGATTCGAACCCACGCCTCCAGTGGGGACTGCGACCCGAGCGCAGCGACTTAGACCGCTCGGCCATCCTGACAGCTCTTTCCTTCCAAGGTTCAATGGGGGACTTTGACACCTGGTAGCCCGCCATTCATTTCAATTGGGCATTTCGACCATTCATTCCTATGGGGGAATCTCTGGGATTCGAACCCGCGCCTCCAGTGGGGACTGCGACCCGAGCGCAGCGACTTAGACCGCTCGGCCATCCTGACAGCTCTTTCCTTCCCAGGTTTATTGGGGGACTTTGACACCTGGTAGCCCGCCATTCATTTCAATGGGGCATTTCGACCATTCATTCCTATGGGGGAATCTCTGGGATTCGAACCCTCGCCTCCAGTGGGGACTGCGACCCGAACGCAGCGACTTAGACCGCTCAGCCATCCTGACAGCTCTTTCCTTCCAATGTTCAATGGGGGACTTTGACACCTGGTATCCCGCCATTCATTTCAATGGGGCATTTCGACCATTCATTCCTATGGAGGAATTTCTGGGATTCGAACCCTCGCCTCCAGTGGGGACTGCGACCCGAACGCAGCGACTTAGACCGCTCAGCCATCCTGACAGCTCTTTCCTTCCCAGGTTCATTGGGGGACTTTGACACCTGGTAGCCCGCCATTCATTTCAATGGGGCATTTCGACCATTCATTCCTATGGGGGAATCTCTGGGATTCGAACCCACGCCTCCAGTGGGGACTGCGACCCGAGCGCAGCGACTTAGACCGCTCGGCCATCCTGACAGCTCTTTCCTTCCAAGGTTCAATGGGGGACTTTGACACCTGGTAGCCCGCCATTCATTTCAATTGGGCATTTCGACCATTCATTCCTATGGGGGAATCTCTGGGATTCGAACCCGCGCCTCCAGTGGGGACTGCGACCCGAGCGCAGCGACTTAGACCGCTCGGCCATCCTGACAGCTCTTTCCTTCCCAGGTTCATTGGGGGACTTTGACACCTGGTAGCCCGCCATTCATTTCAATGGGGCATTTCGACCATTCATTCCTATGGGGGAATCTCTGGGATTCGAACCCTCGCCTCCAGTGGGGACTGCGACCCGAACGCAGCGACTTAGACCGCTCAGCCATCCTGACAGCTCTTTCCTTCCCAGGTTCATTGGGGGACTTTGACACCTGGTAGCCCGCCATTCATTTCAATGGGGCATTTCGACCATTCATTCCTATGGGGGAATCTCTGGGATTCGAACCCACGCCTCCACTGGGGACTGCGACCCGAACACAGCGACTTAGACCACTCAGCCATCCTGACAGCTCTTTCCTTCCAATGTCAAATGGGGGACTTTGACACCTGGTAGACCGCCATTCATTTCAATGGGGCATTTATACCATTCATTCCTATGGGGGAATCTCTGGGATTCGAACCCACGCCTCCAGTGGGGACTGCGACTCGAACGCAGCAACTTAGACCGCTCAGCCATCCTGACAGCTCTTTCCTTCCAATGTCCATTGGGGGACTTTGACACCTGGTAGCCCGCCATTCATTTCAATGGGGTAATTCGACCATTCATTCCTATGGAGGAATCTCTGGAATTCGAACCCTCGCCTCCAGTGGGGACTGCGACCCGAACGCAGCGACTTAGACCGCTCAGCCATCCTGACAGCTCTTTCCTTCCAATGTTCAATGGGGGACTTTGACACCTGGTATCCCGCCATTCATTTCAATGGGGCATTTCGACCATTCATTCCTATGGAGGAATTTCTGGGATTCGAACCCTCGCCTCCAGTGGGGACTGCGACCCGAACGCAGCGACTTAGACCGCTCAGCCATCCTGACAGCTCTTTCCTTCCCAGGTTCATTGGGGGACTTTGACACCTGGTAGCCCGCCATTCATTTCAATGGGGCATTTCGACCATTCATTCCTATGGGGGAATCTCTGGGATTCGAACCCACGCCTCCAGTGGGGACTGCGACCCGAGCGCAGCGACTTAGACCGCTCGGCCATCCTGACAGCTCTTTCCTTCCAAGGTTCAATGGGGGACTTTGACACCTGGTAGCCCACCATTCATTTCAATTGGGCATTTCGACCATTCATTCCTATGGGGGAATCTCTGGGATTCGAACCCGCGCCTCCAGTGGGGACTGCGACCCGAGCGCAGCGACTTAGACCGCTCGGCCATCCTGACAGCTCTTTCCTTCCCAGGTTTATTGGGGGACTTTGACACCTGGTAGCCCGCCATTCATTTCAATGGGGCATTTCGACCATTCATTCCTATGGGGGAATCTCTGGGATTCGAACCCTCGCCTCCAGTGGGGACTGCGACCCGAACGCAGCGACTTAGACCGCTCAGCCATCCTGACAGCTTTTTCCTTCCAAGGTTCAATGGGGGACTTTGACACCTGGTAGCCCGCCATTCATTTCAATTGGGCATTTCGACCATTCATTCCTATGGGGGAATCTCTGGGATTCGAACCCGCGCCTCCAGTGGGGACTGCGACCCGAGCGCAGCGACTTAGACCGCTCGGCCATCCTGACAGCTCTTTCCTTCCCAGGTTCATTGGGGGACTTTGACACCTGGTAGCCCGCCATTCATTTCAATGGGGCATTTCGACCATTCATTCCTATGGGGGAATCTCTGGGATTCGAACCCTCGCCTCCAGTGGGGACTGCGACCCGAACGCAGCGACTTAGACCGCTCAGCCATCCTGACAGCTCTTTCCTTCCAATGTCAATTGGGGGACTTTGACACCTGGTAGCCCGCCATTCATTTCAATGGGGTAATTCGACCATTCATTCCTATGGAGGAATCTCTGGGATTCGAACCCTCGCCTCCAGTGGGGACTGCGACCCGAACGCAGCGACTTAGACCGCTCAGCCATCCTGACAGCTCTTTCCTTCCAATGTTCAATGGGGGACTTTGACACCTGGTATCCCGCCATTCATTTCAATGGGGCATTTCGACCATTCATTCCTATGGGGGAATCTCTGGGATTCGAACCCGCGCCTCCAGTGGGGACTGCGACCCGAGCGCAGCGACTTAGACCGCTCGGCCATCCTGACAGCTCTTTCCTTCCCAGGTTCATTGGGGGACTTTGACACCTGGTAGCCCGCCATTCATTTCAATGGGGCATTTCGACCATTCATTCCTATGGGGGAATCTCTGGGATTCGAACCCTCGCCTCCAGTGGGGACTGCGACCCGAACGCAGCGACTTAGACCGCTCAGCCATCCTGACAGCTCTTTCCTTCCCAGGTTCATTGGGGGACTTTGACACCTGGTAGCCCGCCATTCATTTCAATGGGGCATTTCGACCATTCATTCCTATGGGGGAATCTCTGGGATTCGAACCCACGCCTCCACTGGGGACTGCGACCCGAACACAGCGACTTAGACCACTCAGCCATCCTGACAGCTCTTTCCTTCCAATGTCAAATGGGGGACTTTGACACCTGGTAGACCGCCATTCATTTCAATGGGGCATTTATACCATTCATTCCTATGGGGGAATCTCTGGGATTCGAACCCACGCCTCCAGTGGGGACTGCGACTCGAACGCAGCAACTTAGACCGCTCAGCCATCCTGACAGCTCTTTCCTTCCAATGTCCATTGGGGGACTTTGACACCTGGTAGCCCGCCATTCATTTCAATGGGGTAATTCGACCATTCATTCCTATGGAGGAATCTCTGGGATTCGAACCCTCGCCTCCAGTGGGGACTGCGACCCGAACGCAGCGACTTAGACCGCTCAGCCATCCTGACAGCTCTTTCCTTCCAATGTTCAATGGGGGACTTTGACACCTGGTATCCCGCCATTCATTTCAATGGGGCATTTCGACCATTCATTCCTATGGAGGAATTTCTGGGATTCGAACCCTCGCCTCCAGTGGGGACTGCGACCCGAACGCAGCGACTTAGACCGCTCAGCCATCCTGACAGCTCTTTTCTTCCCAGGTTCATTGGGGGACTTTGACACCTGGTAGCCCGCCATTCATTTCAATTGGGCATTTCGACCATTCATTCCTATGGGGTAATCTCTGGGATTCGAACCCGCGCCTCCAGTGGGGACTGCGACCCGAGCGCAGCGACTTAGACCGCTCGGCCATCCTGACAGCTCTTTCCTTCCCAGGTTTATTGGGGGACTTTGACACCTGGTAGCCCGCCATTCATTTCAATGGGGCATTTCGACCATTCATTCCTATGGGGGAATCTCTGGGATTCGAACCCTCGCCTCCAGTGGGGACTGCGACCCGAACGCAGCGACTTAGACCGCTCAGCCATCCTGACAGCTCTTTCCTTCCAAGGTTCAATGGGGGACTTTGACACCTGGTAGCCCGCCATTCATTTCAATTGGGCATTTCGACCATTCATTCCTATGGGGGAATCTCTGGGATTCGAACCCGCGCCTCCAGTGGGGACTGCGACCCGAGCGCAGCGACTTAGACCGCTCGGCCATCCTGACAGCTCTTTCCTTCCAAGGTTCAATGGGGGACTTTGACACCTGGTAGCCCGCCATTCATTTCAATTGGGCATTTCGACCATTCATTCCTATGGGGGAATCTCTGGGATTCGAACCCGCGCCTCCAGTGGGGACTGCGACCCGAGCGCAGCGACTTAGACCGCTCGGCCATCCTGACAGCTCTTTCCTTCCCAGGTTCATTGGGGGACTTTGACACCTGGTAGCCCGCCATTCATTTCAATGGGGCATTTCGACCATTCATTCCTATGGGGGAATCTCTGGGATTCGAACCCTCGCCTCCAGTGGGGACTGCGACCCGAACGCAGCGACTTAGACCGCTCAGCCATCCTGACAGCTCTTTCCTTCCCAGGTTCATTGGGGGACTTTGACACCTGGTAGCCCGCCATTCATTTCAATGGGGCATTTCGACCATTCATTCCTATGGGGGAATCTCTGGGATTCGAACCCTCGCCTCCAGTGGGGACTGCGACCCGAACGCAGCGACTTAGACCGCTCAGCCATCCTGACAGCTCTTTCCTTCCCAGGTTCATTGGGGGACTTTGACACCTGGTAGCCCGCCATTCATTTCAATGGGGCATTTCGACCATTCATTCCTATGGGGGAATCTCTGGGATTCGAACCCACGCCTCCAGTGGGGACTGCGACCCGAACACAGCGACTTAGACCACTCAGCCATCCTGACAGCTCTTTCCTTCCAATGTCAAATGGGGGACTTTGACACCTGGTAGACCGCCATTCATTTCAATGGGGCATTTATACCATTCATTCCTATGGGGGAATCTCTGGGATTCGAACCCACGCCTCCAGTGGGGACTGCGACTCGAACGCAGCAACTTAGACCGCTCAGCCATCCTGACAGCTCTTTCCTTCCAATGTCCATTGGGGGACTTTGACACCTGGTATCCCGCCATTCATTTCAATGGGGCATTTCGACCATTCATTCCTATGGGGGAATCTCTGGGATTCGAACCCTCGCCTCCAGTGGAGACTGCGACCCGAACGCAGCGACTTAGACCGCTCAGCCATCCTGACAGCTCTTTCCTTCCAATGTTCAATGGGGGACTTTGACACCTGGTATCCCGCCATTCATTTCAATGGGGCATTTCGACCATTCATTCCTATGGGGGAATCTCTGGGATTCGAACCCTCGCCTCCAGTGGAGACTGCGACCCGAACGCAGCGACTTAGACCGCTCAGCCATCCTGACAGCTCTTTCCTTCCAATGTTCAATGGGGGACTTTGACACCTGGTATCCCGCCATTCATTTCAATGGGGCATTTCGACCATTCATTCCTATGGAGGAATTTCTGGGATTCGAACCCTCGCCTCCAGTGGGGACTGCGACCCGAACGCAGCGACTTAGACCGCTCAGCCATCCTGACAGCTCTTTCCTTCCCAGGTTCATTGGGGGACTTTGACACCTGGTAGCCCGCCATTCATTTCAATGGGGCATTTCGACCATTCATTCCTATGGGGGAATCTCTGGGATTCGAACCCACGCCTCCAGTGGGGACTGCGACCCGAGCGCAGCGACTTAGACCGCTCGGCCATCCTGACAGCTCTTTCCTTCCAAGGTTCAATGGGGGACTTTGACACCTGGTAGCCCGCCATTCATTTCAATTGGGCATTTATACCATTCATTCCTATGGGGGAATCTCTGGGATTCGAACCCGCGCCTCCAGTGGGGACTGCGACCCGAGCGCAGCGATTTCGACCGCTCGGCCATCCTGACAGCTCTTTCCTTCCCAGGTTTATTGGGGGACTTTGACACCTGGTAGCCCGCCATTCATTTCAATGGGGCATTTCGACCATTCATTCCTATGGGGGAATCTCTGAGATTCGAACCCGCGCCTCCAGTGGGGACTGCGACCCGAACGCAGCGACTTAGACCGCTCAGCCATCCTGACAGCTCTTTCCTTCCCAGGTTCATTGGGGGACTTTGACACCTGGTAGCCCGCCATTCATTTAAATGGGGCATTTCGACCATTCATTCCTATGGGGGAATCTCTGGGATTCGAACCCACGCCTCCAGTGGGGACTGCGACCCGAACACAGCGACTTAGACCACTCAGCCATCCTGACAGCTCTTTCCTTCCAATGTCAAATGGGGGACTTTGACACCTGGTAGACCGCCATTCATTTCAATGGGGCATTTATACCATTCATTCCTATGGGGGAATCTCTGGGATTCGAACCCACGCCTCCAGTGGGGACTGCGACTCGAACGCAGCAACTTAGACCGCTCAGCCATCCTGACAGCTCTTTCCTTCCAATGTCAATTGGGGGACTTTGACACCTGGTAGCCCGCCATTCATTTCAATGGGGTAATTCGACCATTCATTCCTATGGAGGAATCTCTGGGATTCGAACCCGCGCCTCCAGTGGGGACTGCGACCCGAGCGCAGCGACTTAGACCGCTCGGCCATCCTGACAGCTCTTTCCTTCCCAGGTTCATTGGGGGACTTTGACACCTGGTAGCCCGCCATTCATTTCAATGGGGCATTTCGACCATTCATTCCTATGGGGGAATCTCTGGGATTCGAACCCTCGCCTCCAGTGGGGACTGCGACCCGAACGCAGCGACTTAGACCGCTCAGCCATCCTGACAGCTCTTTCCTTCCCAGGTTCATTGGGGGACTTTGACACCTGGTAGCCCGCCATTCATTTCAATGGGGCATTTCGACCATTCATTCCTATGGGGGAATCTCTGGGATTCGAACCCACGCCTCCAGTGGGGACTGCGACCCGAACACAGCGACTTAGACCACTCAGCCATCCTGACAGCTCTTTCCTTCCAATGTCAAATGGGGGACTTTGACACCTGGTAGACCGCCATTCATTTCAATGGGGCATTTATACCATTCATTCCTATGGGGGAATCTCTGGGATTCGAACCCACGCCTCCAGTGGGGACTGCGACTCGAACGCAGCAACTTAGACCGCTCAGCCATCCTGACAGCTCTTTCCTTCCAATGTCCATTGGGGGACTTTGACACCTGGTAGCCCGCCATTCATTTCAATGGGGTAATTCGACCATTCATTCCTATGGAGGAATCTCTGGGATTCGAACCCTCGCCTCCAGTGGGGACTGCGACCCGAACGCAGCGACTTAGACCGCTCAGCCATCCTGACAGCTCTTTCCTTCCAATGTTCAATGGGGGACTTTGACACCTGGTATCCCGCCATTCATTTCAATGGGGCATTTCGACCATTCATTCCTATGGGGGAATCTCTGGGATTCGAACCCTCGCCTCCAGTGGGGACTGCGACCCGAACGCAGCGACTTAGACCGCTCAGCCATCCTGACAGCTCTTTCCTTCCAATGTTCAATGGGGGACTTTGACACCTGGTATCCCTCCATTCATTTCAATGGGGCATTTCGACCATTCATTCCTATGGAGGAATCTCTGGGATTCGAACCCTCGCCTCCAGTGGGGACTGCGACCCGAACGCAGCGACTAAGACCGCTCGGCCATCCTGACAGCTCTTTCCTTCCAATGTTCAATGGGGGACTTTGACACCTGGTATCCCGCCATTCATTTCAATGGGGCATTTCGACCATTCATTCCTATGGGGGAATCTCTGGGATTCGAACCCTCGCCTCCAGTGGGGACTGCGACCCGAACGCAGCGACTTAGACCGCTCGGCCATCCTGACAGCTCTTTCCTTCCAAGGTTCAATGGGGGACTTTGACACCTGGTAGCCCGCCATTCATTTCAATTGGGCATTTCGACCATTCATTCCTATGGGGGAATCTCTGGGATTCGAACCCGCGCCTCCAGTGGGGACTGCGACCCGAGCGCAGCGACTTAGACCGCTCGGCCATCCTGACAGCTCTTTCCTTCCCAGGTTCATTGGGGGACTTTGACACCTGGTAGCCCGCCATTCATTTCAATGGGGCATTTCGACCATTCATTCCTATGGGGGAATCTCTGGGATTCGAACCCTCGCCTCCAGTGGGGACTGCGACCCGAACGCAGCGACTTAGACCGCTCAGCCATCCTGACAGCTCTTTCCTTCCAATGTTCAATGGGGGACTTTGACACCTGGTATCCCGCCATTCATTTCAATGGGGCATTTCGACCATTCATTCCTATGGAGGAATTTCTGGGATTCGAACCCTCGCCTCCAGTGGGGACTGCGACCCGAACGCAGCGACTTACACCGCTCAGTCATCCTGACAGCTCTTTCCTTCCCAGGTTCATTGGGGGACTTTGACACCTGGTAGCCCGCCATTCATTTCAATGGGGCATTTCGACCATTCATTCCTATGGGGGAATCTCTGGGATTCGAACCCACGCCTCCAGTGGGGACTGCGACCCGAGCGCAGCGACTTAGACCGCTCGGCCATCCTGACAGCTCTTTCCTTCCAAGGTTCAATGGGGGACTTTGACACCTGGTAGCCCGCCATTCATTTCAATTGGGCATTTCGACCATTCATTCCTGTGGGGGAATCTCTGGGATTCGAACCCGCGCCTCCAGTGGGGACTGCGACCCGAGCGCAGCGACTTAGACCGCTCGGCCATCCTGACAGCTCTTTCCTTCCCTGGTTCATTGGGGGACTTTGACACCTGGTAGCCCGCTATTCATTTCAATTGGGCATTTCGACCATTCATTCCTATGGGGGAATCTCTGGGATTCGAACCCGCGCCTCCAGTGGGGACTGCGACCCGAACGCAGCGACTTAGACCGCTCAGCCATCCTGACAGCTCTTTCCTTCCCAGGTTCATTGGGGGACTTTGACACCTGGTAGCCCGCCATTCATTTCAATGGGGCATTTCGACCATTCATTCCTATGGGGGAATCTCTGGGATTCGAACCCTCGCCTCCAGTGGGGACTGCGACCCGAACGCAGCGACTTAGACCGCTCAGCCATCCTGACAGCTCTTTCCTTCCAATGTCCATTGGGGGACTTTGACACCTGGTAGCCCGCCATTCATTTCAATGGGGTAATTCGACCATTCATTCCTATGGAGGAATCTCTGGGATTCGAACCCTCGCCTCCAGTGGGGACTGCGACCCGAACGCAGCGACTTAGACCGCTCAGCCATCCTGACAGCTCTTTCCTTCCCAGGTTCATTGGGGGACTTTGACACCTGGTAGCCCGCCATTCATTTCAATGGGGCATTTCGACCATTCATTCCTATGGGGGAATCTCTGGGATTCGAACCCACGCCTCCAGTGGGGACTGCGACCCGAGCGCAGCGACTTAGACCGCTCGGCCATCCTGACAGCTCTTTCCTTCCAAGGTTCAATGGGGGACTTTGACACCTGGTAGCCCGCCATTCATTTCAATTGGGCATTTCGACCATTCATTCCTATGGGGGAATCTCTGGGATTCGAACCCGCGCCTCCAGTGGGGACTGCGACCCGAGCGCAGCGACTTAGACCGCTCGGCCATCCTGACAGCTCTTTCCTTCCCAGGTTCATTGGGGGACTTTGACACCTGGTAGCCCGCCATTCATTTCAATGGGGCATTTCGACCATTCATTCCTATGGGGGAATCTCTGGGATTCGAACCCTCGCCTCCAGTGGGGACTGCGACCCGAACGCAGCGACTTAGACCGCTCAGCCATCCTGACAGCTCTTTCCTTCCCAGGTTCATTGGGGGACTTTGACACCTGGTAGCCCGCCATTCATTTCAATGGGGCATTTCGACCATTCATTCCTATGGGGGAATCTCTGGGATTCGAACCCACGCCTCCACTGGGGACTGCGACCCGAACACAGCGACTTAGACCACTCAGCCATCCTGACAGCTCTTTCCTTCCAATGTCAAATGGGGGACTTTGACACCTGGTAGACCGCCATTCATTTCAATGGGGCATTTATACCATTCATTCCTATGGGGGAATCTCTGGGATTCGAACCCACGCCTCCAGTGGGGACTGCGACTCGAACGCAGCAACTTAGACCGCTCAGCCATCCTGACAGCTCTTTCCTTCCAATGTCCATTGGGGGACTTTGACACCTGGTAGCCCGCCATTCATTTCAATGGGGTAATTCGACCATTCATTCCTATGGAGGAATCTCTGGAATTCGAACCCTCGCCTCCAGTGGGGACTGCGACCCGAACGCAGCGACTTAGACCGCTCAGCCATCCTGACAGCTCTTTCCTTCCAATGTTCAATGGGGGACTTTGACACCTGGTATCCCGCCATTCATTTCAATGGGGCATTTCGACCATTCATTCCTATGGAGGAATTTCTGGGATTCGAACCCTCGCCTCCAGTGGGGACTGCGACCCGAACGCAGCGACTTAGACCGCTCAGCCATCCTGACAGCTCTTTCCTTCCCAGGTTCATTGGGGGACTTTGACACCTGGTAGCCCGCCATTCATTTCAATGGGGCATTTCGACCATTCATTCCTATGGGGGAATCTCTGGGATTCGAACCCACGCCTCCAGTGGGGACTGCGACCCGAGCGCAGCGACTTAGACCGCTCGGCCATCCTGACAGCTCTTTCCTTCCAAGGTTCAATGGGGGACTTTGACACCTGGTAGCCCACCATTCATTTCAATTGGGCATTTCGACCATTCATTCCTATGGGGGAATCTCTGGGATTCGAACCCGCGCCTCCAGTGGGGACTGCGACCCGAGCGCAGCGACTTAGACCGCTCGGCCATCCTGACAGCTCTTTCCTTCCCAGGTTTATTGGGGGACTTTGACACCTGGTAGCCCGCCATTCATTTCAATGGGGCATTTCGACCATTCATTCCTATGGGGGAATCTCTGGGATTCGAACCCTCGCCTCCAGTGGGGACTGCGACCCGAACGCAGCGACTTAGACCGCTCAGCCATCCTGACAGCTTTTTCCTTCCAAGGTTCAATGGGGGACTTTGACACCTGGTAGCCCGCCATTCATTTCAATTGGGCATTTCGACCATTCATTCCTATGGGGGAATCTCTGGGATTCGAACCCGCGCCTCCAGTGGGGACTGCGACCCGAGCGCAGCGACTTAGACCGCTCGGCCATCCTGACAGCTCTTTCCTTCCCAGGTTCATTGGGGGACTTTGACACCTGGTAGCCCGCCATTCATTTCAATGGGGCATTTCGACCATTCATTCCTATGGGGGAATCTCTGGGATTCGAACCCTCGCCTCCAGTGGGGACTGCGACCCGAACGCAGCGACTTAGACCGCTCAGCCATCCTGACAGCTCTTTCCTTCCAATGTCAATTGGGGGACTTTGACACCTGGTAGCCCGCCATTCATTTCAATGGGGTAATTCGACCATTCATTCCTATGGAGGAATCTCTGGGATTCGAACCCTCGCCTCCAGTGGGGACTGCGACCCGAACGCAGCGACTTAGACCGCTCAGCCATCCTGACAGCTCTTTCCTTCCAATGTTCAATGGGGGACTTTGACACCTGGTATCCCGCCATTCATTTCAATGGGGCATTTCGACCATTCATTCCTATGGGGGAATCTCTGGGATTCGAACCCGCGCCTCCAGTGGGGACTGCGACCCGAGCGCAGCGACTTAGACCGCTCGGCCATCCTGACAGCTCTTTCCTTCCCAGGTTCATTGGGGGACTTTGACACCTGGTAGCCCGCCATTCATTTCAATGGGGCATTTCGACCATTCATTCCTATGGGGGAATCTCTGGGATTCGAACCCTCGCCTCCAGTGGGGACTGCGACCCGAACGCAGCGACTTAGACCGCTCAGCCATCCTGACAGCTCTTTCCTTCCCAGGTTCATTGGGGGACTTTGACACCTGGTAGCCCGCCATTCATTTCAATGGGGCATTTCGACCATTCATTCCTATGGGGGAATCTCTGGGATTCGAACCCACGCCTCCACTGGGGACTGCGACCCGAACACAGCGACTTAGACCACTCAGCCATCCTGACAGCTCTTTCCTTCCAATGTCAAATGGGGGACTTTGACACCTGGTAGACCGCCATTCATTTCAATGGGGCATTTATACCATTCATTCCTATGGGGGAATCTCTGGGATTCGAACCCACGCCTCCAGTGGGGACTGCGACTCGAACGCAGCAACTTAGACCGCTCAGCCATCCTGACAGCTCTTTCCTTCCAATGTCCATTGGGGGACTTTGACACCTGGTAGCCCGCCATTCATTTCAATGGGGTAATTCGACCATTCATTCCTATGGAGGAATCTCTGGGATTCGAACCCTCGCCTCCAGTGGGGACTGCGACCCGAACGCAGCGACTTAGACCGCTCAGCCATCCTGACAGCTCTTTCCTTCCAATGTTCAATGGGGGACTTTGACACCTGGTATCCCGCCATTCATTTCAATGGGGCATTTCGACCATTCATTCCTATGGAGGAATTTCTGGGATTCGAACCCTCGCCTCCAGTGGGGACTGCGACCCGAACGCAGCGACTTAGACCGCTCAGCCATCCTGACAGCTCTTTCCTTCCCAGGTTCATTGGGGGACTTTGACACCTGGTAGCCCGCCATTCATTTCAATTGGGCATTTCGACCATTCATTCCTATGGGGTAATCTCTGGGATTCGAACCCGCGCCTCCAGTGGGGACTGCGACCCGAGCGCAGCGACTTAGACCGCTCGGCCATCCTGACAGCTCTTTCCTTCCCAGGTTTATTGGGGGACTTTGACACCTGGTAGCCCGCCATTCATTTCAATGGGGCATTTCGACCATTCATTCCTATGGGGGAATCTCTGGGATTCGAACCCTCGCCTCCAGTGGGGACTGCGACCCGAACGCAGCGACTTAGACCGCTCAGCCATCCTGACAGCTCTTTCCTTCCAAGGTTCAATGGGGGACTTTGACACCTGGTAGCCCGCCATTCATTTCAATTGGGCATTTCGACCATTCATTCCTATGGGGGAATCTCTGGGATTCGAACCCGCGCCTCCAGTGGGGACTGCGACCCGAGCGCAGCGACTTAGACCGCTCGGCCATCCTGACAGCTCTTTCCTTCCAAGGTTCAATGGGGGACTTTGACACCTGGTAGCCCGCCATTCATTTCAATTGGGCATTTCGACCATTCATTCCTATGGGGGAATCTCTGGGATTCGAACCCGCGCCTCCAGTGGGGACTGCGACCCGAGCGCAGCGACTTAGACCGCTCGGCCATCCTGACAGCTCTTTCCTTCCCAGGTTCATTGGGGGACTTTGACACCTGGTAGCCCGCCATTCATTTCAATGGGGCATTTCGACCATTCATTCCTATGGGGGAATCTCTGGGATTCGAACCCTCGCCTCCAGTGGGGACTGCGACCCGAACGCAGCGACTTAGACCGCTCAGCCATCCTGACAGCTCTTTCCTTCCCAGGTTCATTGGGGGACTTTGACACCTGGTAGCCCGCCATTCATTTCAATGGGGCATTTCGACCATTCATTCCTATGGGGGAATCTCTGGGATTCGAACCCTCGCCTCCAGTGGGGACTGCGACCCGAACGCAGCGACTTAGACCGCTCAGCCATCCTGACAGCTCTTTCCTTCCCAGGTTCATTGGGGGACTTTGACACCTGGTAGCCCGCCATTCATTTCAATGGGGCATTTCGACCATTCATTCCTATGGGGGAATCTCTGGGATTCGAACCCACGCCTCCAGTGGGGACTGCGACCCGAACACAGCGACTTAGACCACTCAGCCATCCTGACAGCTCTTTCCTTCCAATGTCAAATGGGGGACTTTGACACCTGGTAGACCGCCATTCATTTCAATGGGGCATTTATACCATTCATTCCTATGGGGGAATCTCTGGGATTCGAACCCACGCCTCCAGTGGGGACTGCGACTCGAACGCAGCAACTTAGACCGCTCAGCCATCCTGACAGCTCTTTCCTTCCAATGTCCATTGGGGGACTTTGACACCTGGTATCCCGCCATTCATTTCAATGGGGCATTTCGACCATTCATTCCTATGGGGGAATCTCTGGGATTCGAACCCTCGCCTCCAGTGGAGACTGCGACCCGAACGCAGCGACTTAGACCGCTCAGCCATCCTGACAGCTCTTTCCTTCCAATGTTCAATGGGGGACTTTGACACCTGGTATCCCGCCATTCATTTCAATGGGGCATTTCGACCATTCATTCCTATGGGGGAATCTCTGGGATTCGAACCCTCGCCTCCAGTGGAGACTGCGACCCGAACGCAGCGACTTAGACCGCTCAGCCATCCTGACAGCTCTTTCCTTCCAATGTTCAATGGGGGACTTTGACACCTGGTATCCCGCCATTCATTTCAATGGGGCATTTCGACCATTCATTCCTATGGAGGAATTTCTGGGATTCGAACCCTCGCCTCCAGTGGGGACTGCGACCCGAACGCAGCGACTTAGACCGCTCAGCCATCCTGACAGCTCTTTCCTTCCCAGGTTCATTGGGGGACTTTGACACCTGGTAGCCCGCCATTCATTTCAATGGGGCATTTCGACCATTCATTCCTATGGGGGAATCTCTGGGATTCGAACCCACGCCTCCAGTGGGGACTGCGACCCGAGCGCAGCGACTTAGACCGCTCGGCCATCCTGACAGCTCTTTCCTTCCAAGGTTCAATGGGGGACTTTGACACCTGGTAGCCCGCCATTCATTTCAATTGGGCATTTATACCATTCATTCCTATGGGGGAATCTCTGGGATTCGAACCCGCGCCTCCAGTGGGGACTGCGACCCGAGCGCAGCGATTTCGACCGCTCGGCCATCCTGACAGCTCTTTCCTTCCCAGGTTTATTGGGGGACTTTGACACCTGGTAGCCCGCCATTCATTTCAATGGGGCATTTCGACCATTCATTCCTATGGGGGAATCTCTGAGATTCGAACCCGCGCCTCCAGTGGGGACTGCGACCCGAACGCAGCGACTTAGACCGCTCAGCCATCCTGACAGCTCTTTCCTTCCCAGGTTCATTGGGGGACTTTGACACCTGGTAGCCCGCCATTCATTTAAATGGGGCATTTCGACCATTCATTCCTATGGGGGAATCTCTGGGATTCGAACCCACGCCTCCAGTGGGGACTGCGACCCGAACACAGCGACTTAGACCACTCAGCCATCCTGACAGCTCTTTCCTTCCAATGTCAAATGGGGGACTTTGACACCTGGTAGACCGCCATTCATTTCAATGGGGCATTTATACCATTCATTCCTATGGGGGAATCTCTGGGATTCGAACCCACGCCTCCAGTGGGGACTGCGACTCGAACGCAGCAACTTAGACCGCTCAGCCATCCTGACAGCTCTTTCCTTCCAATGTCAATTGGGGGACTTTGACACCTGGTAGCCCGCCATTCATTTCAATGGGGTAATTCGACCATTCATTCCTATGGAGGAATCTCTGGGATTCGAACCCGCGCCTCCAGTGGGGACTGCGACCCGAGCGCAGCGACTTAGACCGCTCGGCCATCCTGACAGCTCTTTCCTTCCCAGGTTCATTGGGGGACTTTGACACCTGGTAGCCCGCCATTCATTTCAATGGGGCATTTCGACCATTCATTCCTATGGGGGAATCTCTGGGATTCGAACCCTCGCCTCCAGTGGGGACTGCGACCCGAACGCAGCGACTTAGACCGCTCAGCCATCCTGACAGCTCTTTCCTTCCCAGGTTCATTGGGGGACTTTGACACCTGGTAGCCCGCCATTCATTTCAATGGGGCATTTCGACCATTCATTCCTATGGGGGAATCTCTGGGATTCGAACCCACGCCTCCAGTGGGGACTGCGACCCGAACACAGCGACTTAGACCACTCAGCCATCCTGACAGCTCTTTCCTTCCAATGTCAAATGGGGGACTTTGACACCTGGTAGACCGCCATTCATTTCAATGGGGCATTTATACCATTCATTCCTATGGGGGAATCTCTGGGATTCGAACCCACGCCTCCAGTGGGGACTGCGACTCGAACGCAGCAACTTAGACCGCTCAGCCATCCTGACAGCTCTTTCCTTCCAATGTCCATTGGGGGACTTTGACACCTGGTAGCCCGCCATTCATTTCAATGGGGTAATTCGACCATTCATTCCTATGGAGGAATCTCTGGGATTCGAACCCTCGCCTCCAGTGGGGACTGCGACCCGAACGCAGCGACTTAGACCGCTCAGCCATCCTGACAGCTCTTTCCTTCCAATGTTCAATGGGGGACTTTGACACCTGGTATCCCGCCATTCATTTCAATGGGGCATTTCGACCATTCATTCCTATGGGGGAATCTCTGGGATTCGAACCCTCGCCTCCAGTGGGGACTGCGACCCGAACGCAGCGACTTAGACCGCTCAGCCATCCTGACAGCTCTTTCCTTCCAATGTTCAATGGGGGACTTTGACACCTGGTATCCCTCCATTCATTTCAATGGGGCATTTCGACCATTCATTCCTATGGAGGAATCTCTGGGATTCGAACCCTCGCCTCCAGTGGGGACTGCGACCCGAACGCAGCGACTAAGACCGCTCGGCCATCCTGACAGCTCTTTCCTTCCAATGTTCAATGGGGGACTTTGACACCTGGTATCCCGCCATTCATTTCAATGGGGCATTTCGACCATTCATTCCTATGGGGGAATCTCTGGGATTCGAACCCTCGCCTCCAGTGGGGACTGCGACCCGAACGCAGCGACTTAGACCGCTCGGCCATCCTGACAGCTCTTTCCTTCCAAGGTTCAATGGGGGACTTTGACACCTGGTAGCCCGCCATTCATTTCAATTGGGCATTTCGACCATTCATTCCTATGGGGGAATCTCTGGGATTCGAACCCGCGCCTCCAGTGGGGACTGCGACCCGAGCGCAGCGACTTAGACCGCTCGGCCATCCTGACAGCTCTTTCCTTCCCAGGTTCATTGGGGGACTTTGACACCTGGTAGCCCGCCATTCATTTCAATGGGGCATTTCGACCATTCATTCCTATGGGGGAATCTCTGGGATTCGAACCCTCGCCTCCAGTGGGGACTGCGACCCGAACGCAGCGACTTAGACCGCTCAGCCATCCTGACAGCTCTTTCCTTCCAATGTTCAATGGGGGACTTTGACACCTGGTATCCCGCCATTCATTTCAATGGGGCATTTCGACCATTCATTCCTATGGAGGAATTTCTGGGATTCGAACCCTCGCCTCCAGTGGGGACTGCGACCCGAACGCAGCGACTTACACCGCTCAGTCATCCTGACAGCTCTTTCCTTCCCAGGTTCATTGGGGGACTTTGACACCTGGTAGCCCGCCATTCATTTCAATGGGGCATTTCGACCATTCATTCCTATGGGGGAATCTCTGGGATTCGAACCCACGCCTCCAGTGGGGACTGCGACCCGAGCGCAGCGACTTAGACCGCTCGGCCATCCTGACAGCTCTTTCCTTCCAAGGTTCAATGGGGGACTTTGACACCTGGTAGCCCGCCATTCATTTCAATTGGGCATTTCGACCATTCATTCCTGTGGGGGAATCTCTGGGATTCGAACCCGCGCCTCCAGTGGGGACTGCGACCCGAGCGCAGCGACTTAGACCGCTCGGCCATCCTGACAGCTCTTTCCTTCCCTGGTTCATTGGGGGACTTTGACACCTGGTAGCCCGCTATTCATTTCAATTGGGCATTTCGACCATTCATTCCTATGGGGGAATCTCTGGGATTCGAACCCGCGCCTCCAGTGGGGACTGCGACCCGAACGCAGCGACTTAGACCGCTCAGCCATCCTGACAGCTCTTTCCTTCCCAGGTTCATTGGGGGACTTTGACACCTGGTAGCCCGCCATTCATTTCAATGGGGCATTTCGACCATTCATTCCTATGGGGGAATCTCTGGGATTCGAACCCTCGCCTCCAGTGGGGACTGCGACCCGAACGCAGCGACTTAGACCGCTCAGCCATCCTGACAGCTCTTTCCTTCCAATGTCCATTGGGGGACTTTGACACCTGGTAGCCCGCCATTCATTTCAATGGGGTAATTCGACCATTCATTCCTATGGAGGAATCTCTGGGATTCGAACCCTCGCCTCCAGTGGGGACTGCGACCCGAACGCAGCGACTTAGACCGCTCAGCCATCCTGACAGCTCTTTCCTTCCCAGGTTCATTGGGGGACTTTGACACCTGGTTGCCCGCCATTCATTTCAATGGGGCATTTCGACCATTCATTCCTATGGGGGAATCTCTGGGATTCGAACCCACGCCTCCAGTGGGGACTGCGACCCGAGCGCAGCGACTTAGACCGCTCGGCCATCCTGACAGCTCTTTCCTTCCAAGGTTCAATGGGGGACTTTGACACCTGGTAGCCCGCCATTCATTTCAATTGGGCATTTCGACCATTCATTCCTATGGGGGAATCTCTGGGATTCGAACCCGCGCCTCCAGTGGGGACTGCGACCCGAGCGCAGCGACTTAGACCGCTCGGCCATCCTGACAGCTCTTTCCTTCCCAGGTTTATTGGGGGACTTTGACACCTGGTAGCCCGCCATTCATTTCAATGGGGCATTTCGACCATTCATTCCTATGGGGGAATCTCTGGGATTCGAACCCTCGCCTCCAGTGGGGACTGCGACCCGAACGCAGCGACTTAGACCGCTCAGCCATCCTGACAGCTCTTTCCTTCCAATGTCCATTGGGGGACTTTGACACCTGGTAGCCCGCCATTCATTTCAATGGGGTAATTCGACCATTCATTCCTATGGAGGAATCTCTGGGATTCGAACCCTCGCCTCCAGTGGGGACTGCGACCCGAACACAGCGACTTAGACCACTCAGCCATCCTGACAGCTCTTTCCTTCCAATGTCAAATGGGGGACTTTGACACCTGGTATCCCGCCATTCATTTCAATGGGGCATTTCGACCATTCATTCCTATGGAGGAATTTCTGGGATTCGAACCCTCGCCTCCAGTGGGGACTGCGACCCGAACGCAGCGACTTAGACCGCTCAGCCATCCTGACAGCTCTTTCCTTCCCAGGTTCATTGGGGGACTTTGACACCTGGTAGCCCGCCATTCATTTCAATGGGGCATTTCGACCATTCATTCCTATGGGGGAATCTCTGGGATTCGAACCCACGCCTCCAGTGGGGACTGCGACCCGAGCGCAGCGACTTAGACCGCTCGGCCATCCTGACAGCTCTTTCCTTCCAAGGTTCAATGGGGGACTTTGACACCTGGTAGCCCGCCATTCATTTCAATTGGGCATTTCGACCATTCATTCCTATGGGGGAATCTCTGGGATTCGAACCCGCGCCTCCAGTGGGGACTGCGACCCGAGCGCAGCGATTTCGACCGCTCGGCCATCCTGACAGCTCTTTCCTTCCCAGGTTTATTGGGGGACTTTGACACCTGGTAGCCCGCCATTCATTTCAATGGGGCATTTCGACCATTCATTCCTATGGGGGAATCTCTGAGATTCGAACCCGCGCCTCCAGTGGGGACTGCGACCCGAACGCAGCGACTTAGACCGCTCAGCCATCCTGACAGCTCTTTCCTTCCCAGGTTCATTGGGGGACTTTGACACCTGGTAGCCCGCCATTCATTTAAATGGGGCATTTCGACCATTCATTCCTATGGGGGAATCTCTGGGATTCGAACCCACGCCTCCAGTGGGGACTGCGACCCGAACACAGCGACTTAGACCACTCAGCCATCCTGACAGCTCTTTCCTTCCAATGTCAAATGGGGGACTTTGACACCTGGTAGACCGCCATTCATTTCAATGGGGCATTTATACCATTCATTCCTATGGGGGAATCTCTGGGATTCGAACCCACGCCTCCAGTGGGGACTGCGACTCGAACGCAGCAACTTAGACCGCTCAGCCATCCTGACAGCTCTTTCCTTCCAATGTCAATTGGGGGACTTTGACACCTGGTAGCCCGCCATTCATTTCAATGGGGTAATTCGACCATTCATTCCTATGGAGGAATCTCTGGGATTCGAACCCTCGCCTCCAGTGGGGACTGCGACCCGAACGCAGCGACTTAGACCGCTCAGCCATCCTGACAGCTCTTTCCTTCCAATGTTCAATGGGGGACTTTGACACCTGGTATCCCGCCATTCATTTCAATGGGGCATTTCGACCATTCATTCCTATGGAGGAATTTCTGGGATTCGAACCCTCGCCTCCAGTGGGGACTGCGACCCGAACGCAGCGACTTAGACCGCTCAGCCATCCTGACAGCTCTTTCCTTCCCAGGTTCATTGGGGGACTTTGACACCTGGTAGCCCGCCATTCATTTCAATGGGGCATTTCGACCATTCATTCCTATGGGGGAATCTCTGGGATTCGAACCCACGCCTCCAGTGGGGACTGCGACCCGAGCGCAGCGACTTAGACCGCTCGGCCATCCTGACAGCTCTTTCCTTCCAAGGTTCAATGGGGGACTTTGACACCTGGTAGCCCGCCATTCATTTCAATTGGGCATTTCGACCATTCATTCCTATGGGGGAATCTCTGGGATTCGAACCCGCGCCTCCAGTGGGGACTGCGACCCGAGCGCAGCGACTTAGACCGCTCGGCCATCCTGACAGCTCTTTCCTTCCCAGGTTCATTGGGGGACTTTGACACCTGGTAGCCCGCCATTCATTTCAATGGGGCATTTCGACCATTCATTCCTATGGGGGAATCTCTGGGATTCGAACCCTCGCCTCCAGTGGGGACTGCGACCCGAACGCAGCGACTTAGACCGCTCAGCCATCCTGACAGCTCTTTCCTTCCCAGGTTCATTGGGGGACTTTGACACCTGGTAGCCCGCCATTCATTTCAATGGGGCATTTCGACCATTCATTCCTATGGGGGAATCTCTGGGATTCGAACCCTCGCCTCCAGTGGGGACTGCGACCCGAACGCAGCGACTTAGACCGCTCAGCCATCCTGACAGCTCTTTCCTTCCCAGGTTCATTGGGGGACTTTGACACCTGGTAGCCCGCCATTCATTTCAATGGGGCATTTCGACCATTCATTCCTATGGGGGAATCTCTGGGATTCGAACCCACGCCTCCACTGGGGACTGCGACCCGAACACAGCGACTTAGACCACTCAGCCATCCTGACAGCTCTTTCCTTCCAATGTCAAATGGGGGACTTTGACACCTGGTAGACCGCCATTCATTTCAATGGGGCATTTATACCATTCATTCCTATGGGGGAATCTCTGGGATTCGAACCCACGCCTCCAGTGGGGACTGCGACTCGAACGCAGCAACTTAGACCGCTCAGCCATCCTGACAGCTCTTTCCTTCCAATGTCCATTGGGGGACTTTGACACCTGGTAGCCCGCCATTCATTTCAATGGGGTAATTCGACCATTCATTCCTATGGAGGAATCTCTGGGATTTGAACCCTCGCCTCCAGTGGGGACTGCGACCCGAACGCAGCGACTTAGACCGCTCAGCCATCCTGACAGCTCTTTCCTTCCAATGTTCAATGGGGGACTTTGACACCTGGTATCCCGCCATTCATTTCAATGGGGCATTTCGACCATTCATTCCTATGGAGGAATTTCTGGGATTCGAACCCTCGCCTCCAGTGGGGACTGCGACCCGAACGCAGCGACTTAGACCGCTCAGCCATCCTGACAGCTCTTTCCTTCCCAGGTTCATTGGGGGACTTTGACACCTGGTAGCCCGCCATTCATTTCAATGGGGCATTTCGACCATTCATTCCTATGGGGGAATCTCTGGGATTCGAACCCACGCCTCCAGTGGGGACTGCGACCCGAGCGCAGCGACTTAGACCGCTCGGCCATCCTGACAGCTCTTTCCTTCCAAGGTTCAATGGGGGACTTTGACACCTGGTAGCCCACCATTCATTTCAATTGGGCATTTCGACCATTCATTCCTATGGGGGAATCTCTGGGATTCGAACCCGCGCCTCCAGTGGGGACTGCGACCCGAGCGCAGCGACTTAGACCGCTCGGCCATCCTGACAGCTCTTTCCTTCCCAGGTTTATTGGGGGACTTTGACACCTGGTAGCCCGCCATTCATTTCAATGGGGCATTTCGACCATTCATTCCTATGGGGGAATCTCTGGGATTCGAACCCTCGCCTCCAGTGGGGACTGCGACCCGAACGCAGCGACTTAGACCGCTCAGCCATCCTGACAGCTCTTTCCTTCCAAGGTTCAATGGGGGACTTTGACACCTGGTAGCCCGCCATTCATTTCAATTGGGCATTTCGACCATTCATTCCTATGGGGGAATCTCTGGGATTCGAACCCGCGCCTCCAGTGGGGACTGCGACCCGAGCGCAGCGACTTAGACCGCTCGGCCATCCTGACAGCTCTTTCCTTCCCAGGTTCATTGGGGGACTTTGACACCTGGTAGCCCGCCATTCATTTCAATGGGGCATTTCGACCATTCATTCCTATGGGGGAATCTCTGGGATTCGAACCCTCGCCTCCAGTGGGGACTGCGACCCGAACGCAGCGACTTAGACCGCTCAGCCATCCTGACAGCTCTTTCCTTCCCAGGTTCATTGGGGGACTTTGACACCTGGTAGCCCGCCATTCATTTCAATGGGGCATTTCGACCATTCATTCCTATGGGGGAATCTCTGGGATTCGAACCCACGCCTCCAGTGGGGACTGCGACCCGAACACAGCGACTTAGACCACTCAGCCATCCTGACAGCTCTTTCCTTCCAATGTCAAATGGGGGACTTTGACACCTGGTAGACCGCCATTCATTTCAATGGGGCATTTATACCATTTATTCCTATGGGGGAATCTCTGGGATTCGAACCCACGCCTCCAGTGGGGACTGCGACTCGAACGCAGCAACTTAGACCGCTCAGCCATCCTGACAGCTCTTTCCTTCCAATGTCCATTGGGGGACTTTGACACCTGGTAGCCCGCCATTCATTTCAATGGGGTAATTCGACCATTCATTCCTATGGAGGAATCTCTGGGATTCGAACCCTCGCCTCCAGTGGGGACTGCGACCCGAACGCAGCGACTTAGACCGCTCAGCCATCCTGACAGCTCTTTCCTTCCAATGTTCAATGGGGGACTTTGACACCTGGTATCCCGCCATTCATTTCAATGGGGCATTTCGACCATTCATTCCTATGGGGGAATCTCTGGGATTCGAACCTTCGCCTCCAGTGGGGACTGCGACCCGAACGCAGCGACTTAGACCGCTCAGCCATCCTGACAGCTCTTTCCTTCCAATGTTCAATGGGGGACTTTGACACCTGGTATCCCTCCATTCATTTCAATGGGGCATTTCGACCATTCATTCCTATGGAGGAATCTCTGGGATTCGAACCCTCGCCTCCAGTGGGGACTGCGACCCGAACGCAGCGACTAAGACCGCTCGGCCATCCTGACAGCTCTTTCCTTCCAATGTTCAATGGGGGACTTTGACACCTGGTATCCCGCCATTCATTTCAATGGGGCATTTCGACCATTCATTCCTATGGGGGAATCTCTGGGATTCGAACCCTCGCCTCCAGTGGGGACTGCGACCCGAACGCAGCGACTTAGACCGCTCGGCCATCCTGACAGCTCTTTCCTTCCAAGGTTCAATGGGGGACTTTGACACCTGGTAGCCCGCCATTCATTTCAATTGGGCATTTCGACCATTCATTCCTATGGGGGAATCTCTGGGATTCGAACCCGCGCCTCCAGTGGGGACTGCGACCCGAGCGCAGCGACTTAGACCGCTCGGCCATCCTGACAGCTCTTTCCTTCCCAGGTTCATTGGGGGACTTTGACACCTGGTAGCCCGCCATTCATTTCAATGGGGCATTTCGACCATTCATTCCTATGGGGGAATCTCTGGGATTCGAACCCTCGCCTCCAGTGGGGACTGCGACCCGAACGCAGCGACTTAGACCGCTCAGCCATCCTGACAGCTCTTTCCTTCCCAGGTTCATTGGGGGACTTTGACACCTGGTAGCCCGCCATTCATTTCAATGGGGCATTTCGACCATTCATTCCTATGGGGGAATCTCTGGGATTCGAACCCACGCCTCCAGTGGGGACTGCGACCCGAACGCAGCGACTTAGACCGCTCAGCCATCCTGACAGCTCTTTCCTTCCAATGTTCAATGGGGGACTTTGACACCTGGTATCCCGCCATTCATTTCAATGGGGCATTTCGACCATTCATTCCTATGGAGGAATTTCTGGGATTCGAACCCTCGCCTCCAGTGGGGACTGCGACCCGAACGCAGCGACTTAGACCGCTCAGCCATCCTGACAGCTCTTTCCTTCCCAGGTTCATTGGGGGACTTTGACACCTGGTTGCCCGCCATTCATTTCAATGGGGCATTTCGACCATTCATTCCTATGGGGGAATCTCTGGGATTCGAACCCACGCCTCCAGTGGGGACTGCGACCCGAGCGCAGCGACTTAGACCGCTCGGCCATCCTGACAGCTCTTTCCTTCCAAGGTTCAATGGGGGACTTTGACACCTGGTAGCCCGCCATTCATTTCAATTGGGCATTTCGACCATTCATTCCTATGGGGGAATCTCTGGGATTCGAACCCGCGCCTCCAGTGGGGACTGCGACCCGAGCGCAGCGACTTAGACCGCTCGGCCATCCTGACAGCTCTTTCCTTCCCAGGTTTATTGGGGGACTTTGACACCTGGTAGCCCGCCATTCATTTCAATGGGGCATTTCGACCATTCATTCCTATGGGGGAATCTCTGGGATTCGAACCCTCGCCTCCAGTGGGGACTGCGACCCGAACGCAGCGACTTAGACCGCTCAGCCATCCTGACAGCTCTTTCCTTCCAATGTTCAATGGGGGACTTTGACACCTGGTATCCCGCCATTCATTTCAATGGGGCATTTCGACCATTCATTCCTATGGAGGAATTTCTGGGATTCGAACCCTCGCCTCCAGTGGGGACTGCGACCCGAACGCAGCGACTTAGACCGCTCAGCCATCCTGACAGCTCTTTCCTTCCCAGGTTCATTGGGGGACTTTGACACCTGGTAGCCCGCCATTCATTTCAATGGGGCATTTCGACCATTCATTCCTATGGGGGAATCTCTGGGATTCGAACCCACGCCTCCAGTGGGGACTGCGACCCGAGCGCAGCGACTTAGACCGCTCGGCCATCCTGACAGCTCTTTCCTTCCAAGGTTCAATGGGGGACTTTGACACCTGGTAGCCCGCCATTCATTTCAATTGGGCATTTCGACCATTCATTCCTATGGGGGAATCTCTGGGATTCGAACCCGCGCCTCCAGTGGGGACTGCGACCCGAGCGCAGCGACTTAGACCGCTCGGCCATCCTGACAGCTCTTTCCTTCCCAGGTTCATTGGGGGACTTTGACACCTGGTAGCCCGCCATTCATTTCAATGGGGCATTTCGACCATTCATTCCTATGGGGGAATCTCTGGGATTCGAACCCTCGCCTCCAGTGGGGACTGCGACCCGAACGCAGCGACTTAGACCGCTCAGCCATCCTGACAGCTCTTTCCTTCCCAGGTTCATTGGGGGACTTTGACACCTGGTAGCCCGCCATTCATTTCAATGGGGCATTTCGACCATTCATTCCTATGGGGGAATCTCTGGGATTCGAACCCTCGCCTCCAGTGGGGACTGCGACCCGAACGCAGCGACTTAGACCGCTCGGCCATCCTGACAGCTCTTTCCTTCCAAGGTTCAATGGGGGACTTTGACACCTGGTAGCCCGCCATTCATTTCAATTGGGCATTTCGACCATTCATTCCTATGGGGGAATCTCTGGGATTCGAACCCGCGCCTCCAGTGGGGACTGCGACCCGAGCGCAGCGACTTAGACCGCTCGGCAATCCTGACAGCTCTTTCCTTCCCAGGTTCATTGGGGGACTTTGACACCTGGTAGCCCGCCATTCATTTCAATGGGGCATTTCGACCATTCATTCCTATGGGGGAATCTCTGGGATTCGAACCCTCGCCTCCAGTGGGGACTGCGACCCGAACGCAGCGACTTAGACCGCTCAGCCATCCTGACAGCTCTTTCCTTCCCAGGTTCATTGGGGGACTTTGACACCTGGTAGCCCGCCATTCATTTCAATGGGGCATTTCGACCATTCATTCCTATGGGGGAATCTCTGGGATTCGAACCCTCGCCTCCAGTGGGGACTGCGACCCGAACGCAGCGACTTAGACCGCTCAGCCATCCTGACAGCTCTTTCCTTCCCAGGTTCATTGGGGGACTTTGACACCTGGTAGCCCGCCATTCATTTCAATGGGGCATTTCGACCATTCATTCCTATGGGGGAATCTCTGGGATTCGAACCCACGCCTCCACTGGGGACTGCGACCCGAACACAGCGACTTAGACCACTCAGCCATCCTGACAGCTCTTTCCTTCCAATGTCAAATGGGGGACTTTGACACCTGGTAGACCGCCATTCATTTCAATGGGGCATTTATACCATTCATTCCTATGGGGGAATCTCTGGGATTCGAACCCACGCCTCCAGTGGGGACTGCGACTCGAACGCAGCAACTTAGACCGCTCAGCCATCCTGACAGCTCTTTCCTTCCAATGTCCATTGGGGGACTTTGACACCTGGTAGCCCGCCATTCATTTCAATGGGGTAATTCGATCATTCATTCCTATGGAGGAATCTCTGGGATTCGAACCCTCGCCTCCAGTGGGGACTGCGACCCGAACGCAGCGACTTAGACCGCTCAGCCATCCTGACAGCTCTTTCCTTCCAATGTTCAATGGGGGACATTGACACCTGGTATCCCGCCATTCATTTCAATGGGGCATTTCGACCATTCATTCCTATGGAGGAATTTCTGGGATTCGAACCCTCGCCTCCAGTGGGGACTGCGACCCGAACGCAGCGACTTAGACCGCTCAGCCATCCTGACAGCTCTTTCCTTCCCAGGTTCATTGGGGGACTTTGACACCTGGTAGCCCGCCATTCATTTCAATGGGGCATTTCGACCATTCATTCCTATGGGGGAATCTCTGGGATTCGAACCCACGCCTCCAGTGGGGACTGCGACCCGAGCGCAGCGACTTAGACCGCTCGGCCATCCTGACAGCTCTTTCCTTCCAAGGTTCAATGGGGGACTTTGACACCTGGTAGCCCACCATTCATTTCAATTGGGCATTTCGACCATTCATTCCTATGGGGGAATCTCTGGGATTCGAACCCGCGCCTCCAGTGGGGACTGCGACCCGAGCGCAGCGACTTAGACCGCTCGGCCATCCTGACAGCTCTTTCCTTCCCAGGTTTATTGGGGGACTTTGACACCTGGTAGCCCGCCATTCATTTCAATGGGGCATTTCGACCATTCATTCCTATGGGGGAATCTCTGGGATTCGAACCCTCGCCTCCAGTGGGGACTGCGACCCGAACGCAGCGACTTAGACCGCTCAGCCATCCTGACAGCTCTTTCCTTCCAAGGTTCAATGGGGGACTTTGACACCTGGTAGCCCGCCATTCATTTCAATTGGGCATTTCGACCATTCATTCCTATGGGGGAATCTCTGGGATTCGAACCCGCGCCTCCAGTGGGGACTGCGACCCGAGCGCAGCGACTTAGACCGCTCGGCCATCCTGACAGCTCTTTCCTTCCCAGGTTCATTGGGGGACTTTGACACCTGGTAGCCCGCCATTCATTTCAATGGGGCATTTCGACCATTCATTCCTATGGGGGAATCTCTGGGATTCGAACCCTCGCCTCCAGTGGGGACTGCGACCCGAACGCAGCGACTTAGACCGCTCAGCCATCCTGACAGCTCTTTCCTTCCCAGGTTCATTGGGGGACTTTGACACCTGGTAGCCCGCCATTCATTTCAATGGGGCATTTCGACCATTCATTCCTATGGGGGAATCTCTGGGATTCGAACCCACGCCTCCAGTGGGGACTGCGACCCGAACACAGCGACTTAGACCACTCAGCCATCCTGACAGCTCTTTCCTTCCAATGTCAAATGGGGGACTTTGACACCTGGTAGACCGCCATTCATTTCAATGGGGCATTTATACCATTCATTCCTATGGGGGAATCTCTGGGATTCGAACCCACGCCTCCAGTGGGGACTGCGACTCGAACGCAGCAACTTAGACCGCTCAGCCATCCTGACAGCTCTTTCCTTCCAATGTCCATTGGGGGACTTTGACACCTGGTAGCCCGCCATTCATTTCAATGGGGTAATTCGACCATTCATTCCTATGGAGGAATCTCTGGGATTCGAACCCTCGCCTCCAGTGGGGACTGCGACCCGAACGCAGCGACTTAGACTGCTCAGCCATCCTGACAGCTCTTTCCTTCCAATGTTCAATGGGGGACTTTGACACCTGGTAGCCCGCCATTCATTTCAATGGGGCATTTCGACCATTCATTCCTATGGGGGAATCTCTGGGATTCGAACCCTCGCCTCCAGTGGGGACTGCGACCCGAACGCAGCGACTTAGACCGCTCAGCCATCCTGACAGCTCTTTCCTTCCAATGTTCAATGGGGGACTTTGACACCTGGTATCCCGCCATTCATTTCAATGGGGCATTTCGACCATTCATTCCTATGGAGGAATCTCTGGGATTCGAACCCTCGCCTCCAGTGGGGACTGCGACCCGAACGCAGCGACTAAGACCGCTCGGCCATCCTGACAGCTCTTTCCTTCCAATGTTCAATGGGGGACTTTGACACCTGGTATCCCGCCATTCATTTCAATGGGGCATTTCGACCATTCATTCCTATGGGGGAATCTCTGGGATTCGAACCCTCGCCTCCAGTGGGGACTGCGACCCGAACGCAGCGACTTAGATCGCTCGGCCATCCTGACAGCTCTTTCCTTCCAAGGTTCAATGGGGGACTTTGACACCTGGTAGCCCGCCATTCATTTCAATTGGGCATTTCGACCATTCATTCCTATGGGGGAATCTCTGGGATTCGAACCCGCGCCTCCAGTGGGGACTGCGACCCGAGCGCAGCGACTTAGACCGCTCGGCCATCCTGACAGCTCTTTCCTTCCCAGGTTAATTGGGGGACTTTGACACCTGGTAGCCCGCCATTCATTTCAATGGGGCATTTCGACCATTCATTCCTATGGGGGAATCTCTGGGATTCGAACCCTCGCCTCCAGTGGGGACTGCGACCCGAACGCAGCGACTTAGACCGCTCAGCCATCCTGACAGCTCTTTCCTTCCCAGGTTCATTGGGGGACTTTGACACCTGGTAGCCCGCCATTCATTTCAATGGGGCATTTCGACCATTCATTCCTATGGGGGAATCTCTGGGATTCGAACCCACGCCTCCAGTGGGGACTGCGACCCGAACGCAGCGACTTAGACCGCTCAGCCATCCTGACAGCTCTTTCCTTCCAATGTTCAATGGGGGACTTTGACACCTGGTATCCCGCCATTCATTTCAATGGGGCATTTCGACCATTCATTCCTATGGAGGAATTTCTGGGATTCGAACCCTCGCCTCCAGTGGGGACTGCGACCCGAACGCAGCGACTTAGACCGCTCAGCCATCCTGACAGCTCTTTCCTTCCCAGGTTCATTGGGGGACTTTGACACCTGGTTGCCCGCCATTCATTTCAATGGGGCATTTCGACCATTCATTCCTATGGGGGAATCTCTGGGATTCGAACCCACGCCTCCAGTGGGGACTGCGACCCGAGCGCAGCGACTTAGACCGCTCGGCCATCCTGACAGCTCTTTCCTTCCAAGGTTCAATGGGGGACTTTGACACCTGGTAGCCCGCCATTCATTTCAATTGGGCATTTCGACCATTCATTCCTATGGGGGAATCTCTGGGATTCGAACCCGCGCCTCCAGTGGGGACTGCGACCCGAGCGCAGCGACTTAGACCGCTCGGCCATCCTGACAGCTCTTTCCTTCCCAGGTTTATTGGGGGACTTTGACACCTGGTAGCCCGCCATTCATTTCAATGGGGCATTTCGACCATTCATTCCTATGGGGGAATCTCTGGGATTCGAACCCTCGCCTCCAGTGGGGACTGCGACCCGAACGCAGCGACTTAGACCGCTCAGCCATCCTGACAGCTCTTTCCTTCCAATGTTCAATGGGGGACTTTGACACCTGGTATCCCGCCATTCATTTCAATGGGGCATTTCGACCATTCATTCCTATGGAGGAATTTCTGGGATTCGAACCCTCGCCTCCAGTGGGGACTGCGACCCGAACGCAGCGACTTAGACCGCTCAGCCATCCTGACAGCTCTTTCCTTCCCAGGTTCATTGGGGGACTTTGACACCTGGTAGCCCGCCATTCATTTCAATGGGGCATTTCGACCATTCATTCCTATGGGGGAATCTCTGGGATTCGAACCCACGCCTCCAGTGGGGACTGCGACCCGAGCGCAGCGACTTAGACCGCTCGGCCATCCTGACAGCTCTTTCCTTCCAAGGTTCAATGGGGGACTTTGACACCTGGTAGCCCGCCATTCATTTCAATGGGGCATTTATACCATTCATTCCTATGGGGGAATCTCTGGGATTCGAACCCACGCCTCCAGTGGGGACTGCGACTCGAACGCAGCAACTTAGACCGCTCAGCCATCCTGACAGCTCTTTCCTTCCAATGTCCATTGGGGGACTTTGACACCTGGTAGCCCGCCATTCATTTCAATGGGGTAATTCGACCATTCATTCCTATGGAGGAATCTCTGGGATTCGAACCCTCGCCTCCAGTGGGGACTGCGACCCGAACGCAGCGACTTAGACCGCTCAGCCATCCTGACAGCTCTTTCCTTCCAATGTTCAATGGGGGACTTTGACACCTGGTATCCCGCCATTCATTTCAATGGGGCATTTCGACCATTCATTCCTATGGAGGAATTTCTGGGATTCGAACCCTCGCCTCCAGTGGGGACTGCGACCCGAACGCAGCGACTTAGACCGCTCAGCCATCCTGACAGCTCTTTCCTTCCCAGGTTCATTGGGGGACTTTGACACCTGGTAGCCCGCCATTCATTTCAATGGGGCATTTCGACCATTCATTCCTATGGGGGAATCTCTGGGATTCGAACCCACGCCTCCAGTGGGGACTGCGACCCGAGCGCAGCGACTTAGACCGCTCGGCCATCCTGACAGCTCTTTCCTTCCAAGGTTCAATGGGGGACTTTGACACCTGATAGCCCACCATTCATTTCAATTGGGCATTTCGACCATTCATTCCTATGGGGGAATCTCTGGGATTCGAACCCGCGCCTCCAGTGGGGACTGCGACCCGAGCGCAGCGACTTAGACCGCTCGGCCATCCTGACAGCTCTTTCCTTCCCAGGTTTATTGGGGGACTTTGACACCTGGTAGCCCGCCATTCATTTCAATGGGGCATTTCGACCATTCATTCCTATGGGGGAATCTCTGGGATTCGAACCCTCGCCTCCAGTGGGGACTGCGACCCGAACGCAGCGACTTAGACCGCTCAGCCATCCTGACAGCTCTTTCCTTCCAAGGTTCAATGGGGGACTTTGACACCTGGTAGCCCGCCATTCATTTCAATTGGGCATTTCGACCATTCATTCCTATGGGGGAATCTCTGGGATTCGAACCCGCGCCTCCAGTGGGGACTGCGACCCGAGCGCAGCGACTTAGACCGCTCGGCCATCCTGACAGCTCTTTCCTTCCCAGGTTCATTGGGGGACTTTGACACCTGGTAGCCCGCCATTCATTTCAATGGGGCATTTCGACCATTCATTCCTATGGGGGAATCTCTGGGATTCGAACCCTCGCCTCCAGTGGGGACTGCGACCCGAACGCAGCGACTTAGACCGCTCAGCCATCCTGACAGCTCTTTCCTTCCAATGTTCAATGGGGGACTTTGACACCTGGTATCCCGCCATTCATTTCAATGGGGCATTTCGACCATTCATTCCTATGGGGGAATCTCTGGGATTCGAACCCTCGCCTCCAGTGGGGACTGCGACCCGAACGCAGCGACTTAGACCGCTCAGCCATCCTGACAGCTCTTTCCTTCCAATGTTCAATGGGGGACTTTGACACCTGGTATCCCGCCATTCATTTCAATGGGGCATTTCGACCATTCATTCCTATGGAGGAATCTCTGGGATTCGAACCCTCGCCTCCAGTGGGGACTGCGACCCGAACGCAGCGACTAAGACCGCTCGGCCATCCTGACAGCTCTTTCCTTCCAATGTTCAATGGGGGACTTTGACACCTGGTATCCCGCCATTCATTTCAATGGGGCATTTCGACCATTCATTCCTATGGGGGAATCTCTGGGATTCGAACCCGCGCCTCCAGTGGGGACTGCGACCCGAGCGCAGCGACTTAGACCGCTCGGCCATCCTGACAGCTCTTTCCTTCCCAGGTTCATTGGGGGACTTTGACACCTGGTAGCCCGCCATTCATTTCAATGGGGCATTTCGACCATTCATTCCTATGGGGGAATCTCTGGGATTCGAACCCACGCCTCCAGTGGGGACTGCGACCCGAGCGCAGCGACTTAGACCGCTCGGCCATCCTGACAGCTCTTTCCTTCCAAGGTTCAATGGGGGACTTTGACACCTGGTAGCCCACCATTCATTTCAATTGGGCATTTCGACCATTCATTCCTATGGGGGAATCTCTGGGATTCGAACCCGCGCCTCCAGTGGGGACTGCGACCCGAGCGCAGCGACTTAGACCGCTCGGCCATCCTGACAGCTCTTTCCTTCCCAGGTTTATTGGGGGACTTTGACACCTGGTAGCCCGCCATTCATTTCAATGGGGCATTTCGACCATTCATTCCTATGGGGGAATCTCTGGGATTCGAACCCTCGCCTCCAGTGGGGACTGCGACCCGAACGCAGCGACTTAGACCGCTCAGCCATCCTGACAGCTCTTTCCTTCCAAGGTTCAATGGGGGACTTTGACACCTGGTAGCCCGCCATTCATTTCAATTGGGCATTTCGACCATTCATTCCTATGGGGGAATCTCTGGGATTCGAACCCGCGCCTCCAGTGGGGACTGCGACCCGAGCGCAGCGACTTAGACCGCTCGGCCATCCTGACAGCTCTTTCCTTCCCAGGTTCATTGGGGGACTTTGACACCTGGTAGCCCGCCATTCATTTCAATGGGGCATTTCGACCATTCATTCCTATGGGGGAATCTCTGGGATTCGAACCCTCGCCTCCAGTGGGGACTGCGACCCGAACGCAGCGACTTAGACCGCTCAGCCATCCTGACAGCTCTTTCCTTCCCAGGTTCATTGGGGGACTTTGACACCTGGTAGCCCGCCATTCATTTCAATGGGGCATTTCGACCATTCATTCCTATGGGGGAATCTCTGGGATTCGAACCCACGCCTCCAGTGGGGACTGCGACCCGAACACAGCGACTTAGACCACTCAGCCATCCTGACAGCTCTTTCCTTCCAATGTCAAATGGGGGACTTTGACACCTGGTAGACCGCCATTCATTTCAATGGGGCATTTATACCATTCATTCCTATGGGGGAATCTCTGGGATTCGAACCCACGCCTCCAGTGGGGACTGCGACTCGAACGCAGCAACTTAGACCGCTCAGCCATCCTGACAGCTCTTTCCTTCCAATGTCCATTGGGGGACTTTGACACCTGGTAGCCCGCCATTCATTTCAATGGGGTAATTCGACCATTCATTCCTATGGAGGAATCTCTGGGATTCGAACCCTCGCCTCCAGTGGGGACTGCGACCCGAACGCAGCGACTTAGACTGCTCAGCCATCCTGACAGCTCTTTCCTTCCAATGTTCAATGGGGGACTTTGACACCTGGTAGCCCGCCATTCATTTCAATGGGGCATTTCGACCATTCATTCCTATGGGGGAATCTCTGGGATTCGAACCCTCGCCTCCAGTGGGGACTGCGACCCGAACGCAGCGACTTAGACCGCTCAGCCATCCTGACAGCTCTTTCCTTCCAATGTTCAATGGGGGACTTTGACACCTGGTATCCCGCCATTCATTTCAATGGGGCATTTCGACCATTCATTCCTATGGAGGAATCTCTGGGATTCAAACCCTCGCCTCCAGTGGGGACTGCGACCCGAACGCAGCGACTAAGACCGCTCGGCCATCCTGACAGCTCTTTCCTTCCAATGTTCAATGGGGGACTTTGACACCTGGTATCCCGCCATTCATTTCAATGGGGCATTTCGACCATTCATTCCTATGGGGGAATCTCTGGGATTCGAACCCTCGCCTCCAGTGGGGACTGCGACCCGAACGCAGCGACTTAGACCGCTCGGCCATCCTGACAGCTCTTTCCTTCCAAGGTTCAATGGGGGACTTTGACACCTGGTAGCCCGCCATTCATTTCAATTGGGCATTTCGACCATTCATTCCTATGGGGGAATCTCTGGGATTCGAACCCGCGCCTCCAGTGGGGACTGCGACCCGAGCGCAGCGACTTAGACCGCTCGGCCATCCTGACAGCTCTTTCCTTCCCAGGTTAATTGGGGGACTTTGACACCTGGTAGCCCGCCATTCATTTCAATGGGGCATTTCGACCATTCATTCCTATGGGGGAATCTCTGGGATTCGAACCCTCGCCTCCAGTGGGGACTGCGACCCGAACGCAGCGACTTAGACCGCTCAGCCATCCTGACAGCTCTTTCCTTCCCAGGTTCATTGGGGGACTTTGACACCTGGTAGCCCGCCATTCATTTCAATGGGGCATTTCGACCATTCATTCCTATGGGGGAATCTCTGGGATTCGAACCCACGCCTCCAGTGGGGACTGCGACCCGAACGCAGCGACTTAGACCGCTCAGCCATCCTGACAGCTCTTTCCTTCCAATGTTCAATGGGGGACTTTGACACCTGGTATCCCGCCATTCATTTCAATGGGGCATTTCGACCATTCATTCCTATGGAGGAATTTCTGGGATTCGAACCCTCGCCTCCAGTGGGGACTGCGACCCGAACGCAGCGACTTAGACCGCTCAGCCATCCTGACAGCTCTTTCCTTCCCAGGTTCATTGGGGGACTTTGACACCTGGTTGCCCGCCATTCATTTCAATGGGGCATTTCGACCATTCATTCCTATGGGGGAATCTCTGGGATTCGAACCCACGCCTCCAGTGGGGACTGCGACCCGAGCGCAGCGACTTAGACCGCTCGGCCATCCTGACAGCTCTTTCCTTCCAAGGTTCAATGGGGGACTTTGACACCTGGTAGCCCGCCATTCATTTCAATTGGGCATTTCGACCATTCATTCCTATGGGGGAATCTCTGGGATTCGAACCCGCGCCTCCAGTGGGGACTGCGACCCGAGCGCAGCGACTTAGACCGCTCGGCCATCCTGACAGCTCTTTCCTTCCCAGGTTTATTGGGGGACTTTGACACCTGGTAGCCCGCCATTCATTTCAATGGGGCATTTCGACCATTCATTCCTATGGGGGAATCTCTGGGATTCGAACCCTCGCCTCCAGTGGGGACTGCGACCCGAACGCAGCGACTTAGACCGCTCAGCCATCCTGACAGCTCTTTCCTTCCAATGTTCAATGGGGGACTTTGACACCTGGTATCCCGCCATTCATTTCAATGGGGCATTTCGACCATTCATTCCTATGGAGGAATTTCTGGGATTCGAACCCTCGCCTCCAGTGGGGACTGCGACCCGAACGCAGCGACTTAGACCGCTCAGCCATCCTGACAGCTCTTTCCTTCCCAGGTTCATTGGGGGACTTTGACACCTGGTAGCCCGCCATTCATTTCAATGGGGCATTTCGACCATTCATTCCTATGGGGGAATCTCTGGGATTCGAACCCACGCCTCCAGTGGGGACTGCGACCCGAGCGCAGCGACTTAGACCGCTCGGCCATCCTGACAGCTCTTTCCTTCCAAGGTTCAATGGGGGACTTTGACACCTGGTAGCCCGCCATTCATTTCAATGGGGCATTTATACCATTCATTCCTATGGGGGAATCTCTGGGATTCGAACCCACGCCTCCAGTGGGGACTGCGACTCGAACGCAGCAACTTAGACCGCTCAGCCATCCTGACAGCTCTTTCCTTCCAATGTCCATTGGGGGACTTTGACACCTGGTAGCCCGCCATTCATTTCAATGGGGTAATTCGACCATTCATTCCTATGGAGGAATCTCTGGGATTCGAACCCTCGCCTCCAGTGGGGACTGCGACCCGAACGCAGCGACTTAGACCGCTCAGCCATCCTGACAGCTCTTTCCTTCCAATGTTCAATGGGGGACTTTGACACCTGGTATCCCGCCATTCATTTCAATGGGGCATTTCGACCATTCATTCCTATGGAGGAATTTCTGGGATTCGAACCCTCGCCTCCAGTGGGGACTGCGACCCGAACGCAGCGACTTAGACCGCTCAGCCATCCTGACAGCTCTTTCCTTCCCAGGTTCATTGGGGGACTTTGACACCTGGTAGCCCGCCATTCATTTCAATGGGGCATTTCGACCATTCATTCCTATGGGGGAATCTCTGGGATTCGAACCCACGCCTCCAGTGGGGACTGCGACCCGAGCGCAGCGACTTAGACCGCTCGGCCATCCTGACAGCTCTTTCCTTCCAAGGTTCAATGGGGGACTTTGACACCTGATAGCCCACCATTCATTTCAATTGGGCATTTCGACCATTCATTCCTATGGGGGAATCTCTGGGATTCGAACCCGCGCCTCCAGTGGGGACTGCGACCCGAGCGCAGCGACTTAGACCGCTCGGCCATCCTGACAGCTCTTTCCTTCCCAGGTTTATTGGGGGACTTTGACACCTGGTAGCCCGCCATTCATTTCAATGGGGCATTTCGACCATTCATTCCTATGGGGGAATCTCTGGGATTCGAACCCTCGCCTCCAGTGGGGACTGCGACCCGAACGCAGCGACTTAGACCGCTCAGCCATCCTGACAGCTCTTTCCTTCCAAGGTTCAATGGGGGACTTTGACACCTGGTAGCCCGCCATTCATTTCAATTGGGCATTTCGACCATTCATTCCTATGGGGGAATCTCTGGGATTCGAACCCGCGCCTCCAGTGGGGACTGCGACCCGAGCGCAGCGACTTAGACCGCTCGGCCATCCTGACAGCTCTTTCCTTCCCAGGTTCATTGGGGGACTTTGACACCTGGTAGCCCGCCATTCATTTCAATGGGGCATTTCGACCATTCATTCCTATGGGGGAATCTCTGGGATTCGAACCCTCGCCTCCAGTGGGGACTGCGACCCGAACGCAGCGACTTAGACCGCTCAGCCATCCTGACAGCTCTTTCCTTCCAATGTTCAATGGGGGACTTTGACACCTGGTATCCCGCCATTCATTTCAATGGGGCATTTCGACCATTCATTCCTATGGGGGAATCTCTGGGATTCGAACCCTCGCCTCCAGTGGGGACTGCGACCCGAACGCAGCGACTTAGACCGCTCAGCCATCCTGACAGCTCTTTCCTTCCAATGTTCAATGGGGGACTTTGACACCTGGTATCCCGCCATTCATTTCAATGGGGCATTTCGACCATTCATTCCTATGGAGGAATCTCTGGGATTCGAACCCTCGCCTCCAGTGGGGACTGCGACCCGAACGCAGCGACTAAGACCGCTCGGCCATCCTGACAGCTCTTTCCTTCCAATGTTCAATGGGGGACTTTGACACCTGGTATCCCGCCATTCATTTCAATGGGGCATTTCGACCATTCATTCCTATGGGGGAATCTCTGGGATTCGAACCCTCGCCTCCAGTGGGGACTGCGACCCGAACGCAGCGACTTAGACCGCTCGGCCATCCTGACAGCTCTTTCCTTCCAAGGTTCAATGGGGGACTTTGACACCTGGTAGCCCGCCATTCATTTCAATTGGGCATTTCGACCATTCATTCCTATGGGGGAATCTCTGGGATTCGAACCCGCGCCTCCAGTGGGGACTGCGACCCGAGCGCAGCGACTTAGACCGCTCGGCCATCCTGACAGCTCTTTCCTTCCCAGGTTAATTGGGGGACTTTGACACCTGGTAGCCCGCCATTCATTTCAATGGGGCATTTCGACCATTCATTCCTATGGGGGAATCTCTGGGATTCGAACCCTCGCCTCCAGTGGGGACTGCGACCCGAACGCAGCGACTTAGACCGCTCAGCCATCCTGACAGCTCTTTCCTTCCCAGGTTCATTGGGGGACTTTGACACCTGGTAGCCCGCCATTCATTTCAATGGGGCATTTCGACCATTCATTCCTATGGGGGAATCTCTGGGATTCGAACCCACGCCTCCAGTGGGGACTGCGACCCGAACGCAGCGACTTAGACCGCTCAGCCATCCTGACAGCTCTTTCCTTCCAATGTTCAATGGGGGACTTTGACACCTGGTATCCCGCCATTCATTTCAATGGGGCATTTCGACCATTCATTCCTATGGAGGAATTTCTGGGATTCGAACCCTCGCCTCCAGTGGGGACTGCGACCCGAACGCAGCGACTTAGACCGCTCAGCCATCCTGACAGCTCTTTCCTTCCCAGGTTCATTGGGGGACTTTGACACCTGGTTGCCCGCCATTCATTTCAATGGGGCATTTCGACCATTCATTCCTATGGGGGAATCTCTGGGATTCGAACCCACGCCTCCAGTGGGGACTGCGACCCGAGCGCAGCGACTTAGACCGCTCGGCCATCCTGACAGCTCTTTCCTTCCAAGGTTCAATGGGGGACTTTGACACCTGGTAGCCCGCCATTCATTTCAATTGGGCATTTCGACCATTCATTCCTATGGGGGAATCTCTGGGATTCGAACCCGCGCCTCCAGTGGGGACTGCGACCCGAGCGCAGCGACTTAGACCGCTCGGCCATCCTGACAGCTCTTTCCTTCCCAGGTTTATTGGGGGACTTTGACACCTGGTAGCCCGCCATTCATTTCAATGGGGCATTTCGACCATTCATTCCTATGGGGGAATCTCTGGGATTCGAATCCTTGCCTCCAGTGGGGACTGCGACCCGAACGCAGCGACTTAGACCGCTCAGCCATCCTGACAGCTCTTTCCTTCCAATGTTCAATGGGGGACTTTGACACCTGGTATCCCGCCATTCATTTCAATGGGGCATTTCGACCATTCATTCCTATGGAGGAATTTCTGGGATTCGAACCCTCGCCTCCAGTGGGGACTGCGACCCGAATGCAGCGACTTAGACCGCTCAGCCATCCTGACAGCTCTTTCCTTCCCAGGTTCATTGGGGGACTTTGACACCTGGTAGCCCGCCATTCATTTCAATGGGGCATTTCGACCATTCATTCCTATGGGGGAATCTCTGGGATTCGAACCCACGCCTCCAGTGGGGACTGCGACCCGAGCGCAGCGACTTAGACCGCTCGGCCATCCTGACAGCTCTTTCCTTCCAAGGTTCAATGGGGGACTTTGACACCTGGTAGCCCGCCATTCATTTCAATTGGGCATTTCGACCATTCATTCCTATGGGGGAATCTCTGGGATTCGAACCCGCGCCTCCAGTGGGGAATGCGACCCGAGCGCAGCGACTTAGACCGCTCGGCCATCCTGACAGCTCTTTCCTTCCCTGGTTCATTGGGGGACTTTGACACCTGGTAGCCCGCTATTCATTTCAATTGGGCATTTCGACCATTCATTCCTATGGGGGAATCTCTGGGATTCGAACCCGCGCCTCCAGTGGGGACTGCGACCCGAACGCAGCGACTTAGACCGCTCAGCCATCCTGACAGCTCTTTCCTTCCCAGGTTCATTGGGGGACTTTGACACCTGGTAGCCCGCCATTCATTTCAATGGGGCATTTCGACCATTCATTCCTATGGGGGAATCTCTGGGATTCGAACCCTCGCCTCCAGTGGGGACTGCGACCCGAACGCAGCGACTTAGACCGCTCAGCCATCCTGACAGCTCTTTCCTTCCAATGTCCATTGGGGGACTTTGACACCTGGTAGCCCGCCATTCATTTCAATGGGGTAATTCGACCATTCATTCCTATGGAGGAATCTCTGGGATTCGAACCCTCGCCTCCAGTGGGGACTGCGACCCGAACGCAGCGACTTAGACCGCTCAGCCATCCTGACAGCTCTTTCCTTCCCAGGTTCATTGGGGGACTTTGACACCTGGTTGCCCGCCATTCATTTCAATGGGGCATTTCGACCATTCATTCCTATGGGGGAATCTCTGGGATTCGAACCCACGCCTCCAGTGGGGACTGCGACCCGAGCGCAGCGACTTAGACCGCTCGGCCATCCTGACAGCTCTTTCCTTCCAAGGTTCAATGGGGGACTTTGACACCTGGTAGCCCGCCATTCATTTCAATTGGGCATTTCGACCATTCATTCCTATGGGGGAATCTCTGGGATTCGAACCCGCGCCTCCAGTGGGGACTGCGACCCGAGCGCAG
This sequence comes from Vanacampus margaritifer, assembly GCF_051991255.1. NCBI lineage: Eukaryota > Metazoa > Chordata > Actinopteri > Syngnathiformes > Syngnathidae > Vanacampus > Vanacampus margaritifer. Next base: position 62,598 of record NW_027520751.1, on the reverse strand, counting down.
CGACTTAGACCGCTCGGCCATCCTGACAGCTCTTTCCTTCCCAGGTTTATTGGGGGACTTTGACACCTGGTAGCCCGCCATTCATTTCAATGGGGCATTTCGACCATTCATTCCTATGGGGGAATCTCTGGGATTCGAACCCTCGCCTCCAGTGGGGACTGCGACCCGAACGCAGCGACTTAGACCGCTCAGCCATCCTGACAGCTCTTTCCTTCCAATGTCCATTGGGGGACTTTGACACCTGGTAGCCCGCCATTCATTTCAATGGGGTAATTCGACCATTCATTCCTATGGAGGAATCTCTGGGATTCGAACCCTCGCCTCCAGTGGGGACTGCGACCCGAACACAGCGACTTAGACCACTCAGCCATCCTGACAGCTCTTTCCTTCCAATGTCAAATGGGGGACTTTGACACCTGGTAGACCGCCATTCATTTCAATGGGGCATTTATACCATTCATTCCTATGGGGGAATCTCTGGGATTCGAACCCACGCCTCCAGTGGGGACTGCGACTCGAACGCAGCAACTTAGACCGCTCAGCCATCCTGACAGCTCTTTCCTTCCAATGTCCATTGGGGGACTTTGACACCTGGTAGCCCGCCATTCATTTCAATGGGGTAATTCGACCATTCATTCCTATGGAGGAATCTCTGGGATTCGAACCCTCGCCTCCAGTGGGGACTGCGACCCGAACGCAGCGACTTAGACCGCTCAGCCATCCTGACAGCTCTTTCCTTCCCAGGTTCATTGGGGGACTTTGACACCTGGTAGCCCGCCATTCATTTCAATGGGGCATTTCGACCATTCATTCCTATGGGGGAATCTCTGGGATTCGAACCCACGCCTCCAGTGGGGACTGCGACCCGAGCGCAGCGACTTAGACCGCTCGGCCATCCTGACAGCTCTTTCCTTCCAAGGTTCAATGGGGGACTTTGACACCTGATAGCCCACCATTCATTTCAATTGGGCATTTCGACCATTCATTCCTATGGGGGAATCTCTGGGATTCGAACCCGCGCCTCCAGTGGGGACTGCGACCCGAGCGCAGCGACTTAGACCGCTCGGCCATCCTGACAGCTCTTTCCTTCCCAGGTTTATTGGGGGACTTTGACACCTGGTAGCCCGCCATTCATTTCAATGGGGCATTTCGACCATTCATTCCTATGGGGGAATCTCTGGGATTCGAACCCTCGCCTCCAGTGGGGACTGCGACCCGAACGCAGCGACTTAGACCGCTCAGCCATCCTGACAGCTCTTTCCTTCCAAGGTTCAATGGGGGACTTTGACACCTGGTAGCCCGCCATTCATTTCAATTGGGCATTTCGACCATTCATTCCTATGGGGGAATCTCTGGGATTCGAACCCGCGTCTCCAGTGGGGACTGCGACCCGAGCGCAGCGACTTAGACCGCTCGGCCATCCTGACAGCTCTTTCCTTCCCAGGTTCATTGGGGGACTTTGACACCTGGTAGCCCGCCATTCATTTCAATGGGGCATTTCGACCATTCATTCCTATGGGGGAATCTCTGGGATTCGAACCCTCGCCTCCAGTGGGGACTGCGACCCGAACGCAGCGACTTAGACCGCTCAGCCATCCTGACAGCTCTTTCCTTCCCAGGTTCATTGGGGGACTTTGACACCTGGTAGCCCGCCATTCATTTCAATGGGGCATTTCGACCATTCATTCCTATGGGGGAATCTCTGGGATTCGAACCCGCGCCTCCAGTGGGGACTGCGACCCGAGCGCAGCGACTTAGACCGCTCGGCCATCCTGACAGCTCTTTCCTTCCCAGGTTCATTGGGGGACTTTGACACCTGGTAGCCCGCCATTCATTTCAATGGGGCATTTCGACCATTCATTCCTATGGGGGAATCTCTGGGATTCGAAACCACGCCTCCAGTGGGGACTGCGACCCGAACACAGCGACTTAGACCACTCAGCCATCCTGACAGCTCTTTCCTTCCAATGTCAAATGGGGGACTTTGACACCTGGTAGACCGCCATTCATTTCAATGGGGCATTTATACCATTCATTCCTATGGGGGAATCTCTGGGATTCGAACCCACGCCTCCAGTGGGGACTGCGACTCGAACGCAGCAACTTAGACCGCTCAGCCATCCTGACAGCTCTTTCCTTCCAATGTCCATTGGGGGACTTTGACACCTGGTAGCCCGCCATTCATTTCAATGGGGTAATTCGACCATTCATTCCTATGGAGGAATCTCTGGGATTCGAACCCTCGCCTCCAGTGGGGACTGCGACCCGAACGCAGCGACTTAGACCGCTCAGCCATCCTGACAGCTCTTTCCTTCCAATGTTCAATGGGGGACTTTGACACCTGGTATCCCGCCATTCATTTCAATGGGGCATTTCGACCATTCATTCCTATGGGGGAATCTCTGGGATTCGAACCCTCGCCTCCAGTGGGGACTGCGACCCGAACGCAGCGACTTAGACCGCTCAGCCATCCTGACAGCTCTTTCCTTCCAATGTTCAATGGGGGACTTTGACACCTGGTATCCCGCCATTCATTTCAATGGGGCATTTCGACCATTCATTCCTATGGAGGAATCTCTGGGATTCGAACCCTCGCCTCCAGTGGGGACTGCGACCCGAGCGCAGCGACTTAGACCGCTCGGCCATCCTGACAGCTCTTTCCTTCCAAGGTTCAATGGGGGACTTTGACACCTGGTAGCCCGCCATTCATTTCAATTGGGCATTTCGACCATTCATTCCTATGGGGGAATCTCTGGGATTCGAAGCCGCGCCTCCAGTGGGGACTGCGACCCGAGCGCAGCGACTTAGACCGCTCGGCCATCCTGACAGCTCTTTCCTTCCCAGGTTCATTGGGGGACTTTGACACCTGGTAGCCCGCCATTCATTTCAATGGGGCATTTCGACCATTCATTCCTATGGGGGAATCTCTGGGATTCGAACCCTCGCCTCCAGTGGGGACTGCGACCCGAACGCAGCGACTTAGACCGCTCAGCCATCCTGACAGCTCTTTCCTTCCCAGGTTCATTGGGGGACTTTGACACCTGGTAGCCCGCCATTCATTTCAATGGGGCATTTCGACCATTCATTCCTATGGGGGAATCTCTGGGATTCGAACCCTCGCCTCCAGTGGGGACTGCGACCCGAACGCACCGACTTAGACCGCTCAGCCATCCTGACAGCTCTTTCCTTCCCAGGTTCATTGGGGGACTTTGACACCTGGTAGCCCGCCATTCATTTCAATGGGGCATTTCGACCATTCATTCCTATGGGGGAATCTCTGGGATTCGAACCCACGCCTCCACTGGGGACTGCGACCCGAACACAGCGACTTAGACCACTCAGCCATCCTGACAGCTCTTTCCTTCCAATGTCAAATGGGGGACTTTGACACCTGGTAGACCGCCATTCATTTCAATGGGGAATTTATACCATTCATTCCTATGGGGGAATCTCTGGGATTCGAACCCACGCCTCCAGTGGGGACTGCGACTCGAACGCAGCAACTTAGACCGCTCAGCCATCCTGACAGCTCTTTCCTTCCAATGTCCATTGGGGGACTTTGACACCTGGTAGCCCGCCATTCATTTCAATGGGGTAATTCGACCATTCATTCCTATGGAGGAATCTCTGGGATTCGAACCCTCGCCTCCAGTGGGGACTGCGACCCGAACGCAGCGACTTAGACCGCTCAGCCATCCTGACAGCTCTTTCCTTCCAATGTTCAATGGGGGACTTTGACACCTGGTATCCCGCCATTCATTTCAATGGGGCATTTCGACCATTCATTCCTATGGAGGAATTTCTGGGATTCGAACCCTCGCCTCCAGTGGGGACTGCGACCCGAACGCAGCGACTTAGACCGCTCAGCCATCCTGACAGCTCTTTCCTTCCCAGGTTCATTGGGGGACTTTGACACCTGGTAGCCCGCCATTCATTTCAATGGGGCATTTCGACCATTCATTCCTATGGGGGAATCTCTGGGATTCGAACCCACGCCTCCAGTGGGGACTGCGACCCGAGCGCAGCGACTTAGACCGCTCGGCCATCCTGACAGCTCTTTCCTTCCAAGGTTCAATGGGGGACTTTGACACCTGGTAGCCCACCATTCATTTCAATTGGGCATTTCGACCATTCATTCCTATGGGGGAATCTCTGGGATTCGAACCCGCGCCTCCAGTGGGGACTGCGACCCGAGCGCAGCGACTTAGACCGCTCGGCCATCCTGACAGCTCTTTCCTTCCCAGGTTTATTGGGGGACTTTGACACCTGGTAGCCCGCCATTCATTTCAATGGGGCATTTCGACCATTCATTCCTATGGGGGAATCTCTGGGATTCGAACCCTCGCCTCCAGTGGGGACTGCGACCCGAACGCAGCGACTTAGACCGCTCAGCCATCCTGACAGCTCTTTCCTTCCAAGGTTCAATGGGGGACTTTGACACCTGGTAGCCCGCCATTCATTTCAATTGGGCATTTCGACCATTCATTCCTATGGGGGAATCTCTGGGATTCGAACCCGCGCCTCCAGTGGGGACTGCGACCCGAGCGCAGCGACTTAGACCGCTCGGCCATCCTGACAGCTCTTTCCTTCCCAGGTTCATTGGGGGACTTTGACACCTGGTAGCCCGCCATTCATTTCAATGGGGCATTTCGACCATTCATTCCTATGGGGGAATCTCTGGGATTCGAACCCTCGCCTCCAGTGGGGACTGCGACCCGAACGCAGCGACTTAGACCGCTCAGCCATCCTGACAGCTCTTTCCTTCCCAGGTTCATTGGGGGACTTTGACACCTGGTAGCCCGCCATTCATTTCAATGGGGCATTTCGACCATTCATTCCTATGGGGGAATCTCTGGGATTCGAACCCACGCCTCCAGTGGGGACTGCGACCCGAACACAGCGACTTAGACCACTCAGCCATCCTGACAGCTCTTTCCTTCCAATGTCCATTGGGGGACTTTGACACCTGGTAGCCCGCCATTCATTTCAATGGGGTAATTCGACCATTCATTCCTATGGAGGAATCTCTGGGATTCGAACCCTCGCCTCCAGTGGGGACTGCGACCCGAACGCAGCGACTTAGACCGCTCAGCCATCCTGACAGCTCTTTCCTTCCAATGTTCAATGGGGGACTTTGACACCTGGTATCCCGCCATTCATTTCAATGGGGCATTTCGACCATTCATTCCTATGGGGGAATCTCTGGGATTCGAACCCTCGCCTCCAGTGGGGACTGCGACCCGAACGCAGCGACTTAGACCGCTCAGCCATCCTGACAGCTCTTTCCTTCCAATGTTCAATGGGGGACTTTGACACCTGGTATCCCGCCATTCATTTCAATGGGGCATTTCGACCATTCATTCCTATGGAGGAATCTCTGGGATTCGAACCCTCGCCTCCAGTGGGGACTGCGACCCGAACGCAGCGACTAAGACCGCTCGGCCATCCTGACAGCTCTTTCCTTCCAATGTTCAATGGGGGACTTTGACACCTGGTATCCCGCCATTCATTTCAATGGGGCATTTCGACCATTCATTCCTATGGAGGAATCTCTGGGATTCGAACCCTCGCCTCCAGTGGGGACTGCGACCCGAGCGCAGCGACTTAGACCGCTCGGCCATCCTGACAGCTCTTTCCTTCCAAGGTTCAATGGGGGACTTTGACACCTGGTAGCCCGCCATTCATTTCAATTGGGCATTTCGACCATTCATTCCTATGGGGGAATCTCTGGGATTCGAAGCCGCGCCTCCAGTGGGGACTGCGACCCGAGCGCAGCGACTTAGACCGCTCGGCCATCCTGACAGCTCTTTCCTTCCCAGGTTCATTGGGGGACTTTGACACCTGGTAGCCCGCCATTCATTTCAATGGGGCATTTCGACCATTCATTCCTATGGGGGAATCTCTGGGATTCGAACCCTCGCCTCCAGTGGGGACTGCGACCCGAACGCAGCGACTTAGACCGCTCAGCCATCCTGACAGCTCTTTCCTTCCCAGGTTCATTGGGGGACTTTGACACCTGGTAGCCCGCCATTCATTTCAATGGGGCATTTCGACCATTCATTCCTATGGGGGAATCTCTGGGATTCGAACCCTCGCCTCCAGTGGGGACTGCGACCCGAACGCAGCGACTTAGACCGCTCAGCCATCCTGACAGCTCTTTCCTTCCCAGGTTCATTGGGGGACTTTGACACCTGGTAGCCCGCCATTCATTTCAATGGGGCATTTCGACCATTCATTCCTATGGGGGAATCTCTGGGATTCGAACCCACGCCTCCACTGGGGACTGCGACCCGAACACAGCGACTTAGACCACTCAGCCATCCTGACAGCTCTTTCCTTCCAATGTCAAATGGGGGACTTTGACACCTGGTAGACCGCCATTCATTTCAATGGGGCATTTATACCATTCATTCCTATGGGGGAATCTCTGGGATTCGAACCCACGCCTCCAGTGGGGACTGCGACTCGAACGCAGCAACTTAGACCGCTCAGCCATCCTGACAGCTCTTTCCTTCCAATGTCCATTGGGGGACTTTGACACCTGGTAGCCCGCCATTCATTTCAATGGGGTAATTCGACCATTCATTCCTATGGAGGAATCTCTGGGATTCGAACCCTCGCCTCCAGTGGGGACTGCGACCCGAACGCAGCGACTTAGACCGCTCAGCCATCCTGACAGCTCTTTCCTTCCAATGTTCAATGGGGGACTTTGACACCTGGTATCCCGCCATTCATTTCAATGGGGCATTTCGACCATTCATTCCTATGGAGGAATTTCTGGGATTCGAACCCTCGCCTCCAGTGGGGACTGCGACCCGAACGCAGCGACTTAGACCGCTCAGCCATCCTGACAGCTCTTTCCTTCCCAGGTTCATTGGGGGACTTTGACACCTGGTAGCCCGCCATTCATTTCAATGGGGCATTTCGACCATTCATTCCTATGGGGGAATCTCTGGGATTCGAACCCACGCCTCCAGTGGGGACTGCGACCCGAGCGCAGCGACTTAGACCGCTCGGCCATCCTGACAGCTCTTTCCTTCCAAGGTTCAATGGGGGACTTTGAGACCTGGTAGCCCACCATTCATTTCAATTGGGCATTTCGACCATTCATTCCTATGGGGGAATCTCTGGGATTCGAACCCGCGCCTCCAGTGGGGACTGCGACCCGAGCGCAGCGACTTAGACCGCTCGGCCATCCTGACAGCTCTTTCCTTCCCAGGTTTATTGGGGGACTTTGACACCTGGTAGCCCGCCATTCATTTCAATGGGGCATTTCGACCATTCATTCCTATGGGGGAATCTCTGGGATTCGAACCCTCGCCTCCAGTGGGGACTGCGACCCGAACGCAGCGACTTAGACCGCTCAGCCATCCTGACAGCTCTTTCCTTCCAAGGTTCAATGGGGGACTTTGACACCTGGTAGCCCGCCATTCATTTCAATTGGGCATTTCGACCATTCATTCCTATGGGGGAATCTCTGGGATTCGAACCCGCGCCTCCAGTGGGGACTGCGACCCGAGCGCAGCGACTTAGACCGCTCGGCCATCCTGACAGCTCTTTCCTTCCCAGGTTCATTGGGGGACTTTGACACCTGGTAGCCCGCCATTCATTTCAATGGGGCATTTCGACCATTCATTCCTATGGGGGAATCTCTGGGATTCGAACCCTCGCCTCCAGTGGGGACTGCGACCCGAACGCAGCGACTTAGACCGCTCAGCCATCCTGACAGCTCTTTCCTTCCCAGGTTCATTGGGGGACTTTGACACCTGGTAGCCCGCCATTCATTTCAATGGGGCATTTCGACCATTCATTCCTATGGGGGAATCTCTGGGATTCGAACCCACGCCTCCAGTGGGGACTGCGACCCGAACACAGCGACTTAGACCACTCAGCCATCCTGACAGCTCTTTCCTTCCAATGTCCATTGGGGGACTTTGACACCTGGTAGCCCGCCATTCATTTCAATGGGGTAATTCGACCATTCATTCCTATGGAGGAATCTCTGGGATTCGAACCCTCGCCTCCAGTGGGGACTGCGACCCGAACGCAGCGACTTAGACCGCTCAGCCATCCTGACAGCTCTTTCCTTCCAATGTTCAATGGGGGACTTTGACACCTGGTATCCCGCCATTCATTTCAATGGGGCATTTCGACCATTCATTCCTATGGGGGAATCTCTGGGATTCGAACCCTCGCCTCCAGTGGGGACTGCGACCCGAACGCAGCGACTTAGACCGCTCAGCCATCCTGACAGCTCTTTCCTTCCAATGTTCAATGGGGGACTTTGACACCTGGTATCCCGCCATTCATTTCAATGGGGCATTTCGACCATTCATTCCTATGGAGGAATCTCTGGGATTCGAACCCTCGCCTCCAGTGGGGACTGCGACCCGAACGCAGCGACTAAGACCGCTCGGCCATCCTGACAGCTCTTTCCTTCCAATGTTCAATGGGGGACTTTGACACCTGGTATCCCGCCATTCATTTCAATGGGGCATTTCAACCATTCATTCCTATGGGGGAATCTCTGGGATTCGAACCCTCGCCTCCAGTGGGGACTGCGACCCGAACGCAGCGACTTAGACCGCTCGGCCATCCTGACAGCTCTTTCCTTCCAAGGTTCAATGGGGGACTTTGACACCTGGTAGCCCGCCATTCATTTCAATTGGGCATTTCGACCATTCATTCCTATGGGGGAATCTCTGGGATTCGAACCCGCGCCTCCAGTGGGGACTGCGACCCGAGCGCAGCGACTTAGACCGCTCGGCCATCCTGACAGCTCTTTCCTTCCCAGGTTCATTGGGGGACTTTGACACCTGGTAGCCCGCCATTCATTTCAATGGGGCATTTCGACCATTCATTCCTATGGGGGAATCTCTGGGATTCGAACCCTCGCCTCCAGTGGGGACTGCGACCCGAACGCAGCGACTTAGACCGCTCAGCCATCCTGACAGCTCTTTCCTTCCCAGGTTCATTGGGGGACTTTGACACCTGGTAGCCCGCCATTCATTTCAATGGGGCATTTCGACCATTCATTCCTATGGGGAAATCTCTGGGATTCGAACCCACGCCTCCAGTGGGGACTGCGACCCGAACGCAGCGACTTAGACCGCTCAGCCATCCTGACAGCTCTTTCCTTCCAATGTTCAATGGGGGACTTTGACACCTGGTATCCCGCCATTCATTTCAATGGGGCATTTCGACCATTCATTCCTATGGAGGAATTTCTGGGATTCGAACCCTCGCCTCCAGTGGGGACTGCGACCCGAACGCAGCGACTTAGACCGCTCAGCCATCCTGACAGCTCTTTCCTTCCCAGGTTCATTGGGGGACTTTGACACCTGGTTGCCCGCCATTCATTTCAATGGGGCATTTCGACCATTCATTCCTATGGGGGAATCTCTGGGATTCGAACCCACGCCTCCAGTGGGGACTGCGACCCGAGCGCAGCGACTTAGACCGCTCGGCCATCCTGACAGCTCTTTCCTTCCAAGGTTCAATGGGGGACTTTGACACCTGGTAGCCCGCCATTCATTTCAATTGGGCATTTCGACCATTCATTCCTATGGGGGAATCTCTGGGATTCGAACCCGCGCCTCCAGTGGGGACTGCGACCCGAGCGCAGCGACTTAGACCGCTCGGCCATCCTGACAGCTCTTTCCTTCCCAGGTTTATTGGGGGACTTTGACACCTGGTAGCCCGCCATTCATTTCAATGGGGCATTTCGACCATTCATTCCTATGGGGGAATCTCTGGGATTCGAACCCTCGCCTCCAGTGGGGACTGCGACCCGAACGCAGCGACTTAGACCGCTCAGCCATCCTGACAGCTCTTTCCTTCCAAGGTTCAATGGGGGACTTTGACACCTGGTAGCCCGCCATTCATTTCAATTGGGCATTTCGACCATTCATTCCTATGGGGGAATCTCTGGGATTCGAACCCGCGCCTCCAGTGGGGACTGCGACCCGAGCGCAGCGACTTAGACCGCTCGGCCATCCTGACAGCTCTTTCCTTCCCAGGTTCATTGGGGGACTTTGACACCTGGTAGCCCGCCATTCATTTCAATGGGGCATTTCGACCATTCATTCCTATGGGGGAATCTCTGGGATTCGAACCCTCGCCTCCAGTAGGGACTGCGACCCGAACGCAGCGACTTAGACCGCTCAGCCATCCTGACAGCTCTTTCCTTCCCAGGTTCATTGGGGGACTTTGACACCTGGTAGCCCGCCATTCATTTCAATGGGGCATTTCGACCATTCATTCCTATGGGGGAATCTCTGGGATTCGAACCCACGCCTCCAGTGGGGACTGCGACTCGAACGCAGCAATTTAGACCGCTCAGCCATCCTGACAGCTCTTTCCTTCCAATGTCCATTGGGGGACTTTGACACCTGGTAGCCCGCCATTCATTTCAATGGGGTAATTCGACCATTCATTCCTATGGAGGAATCTCTGGGATTCGAACCCTCGCCTCCAGTGGGGACTGCGACCCGAACGCAGCGACTTAGACCGCTCAGCCATCCTGACAGCTCTTTCCTTCCAATGTTCAATGGGGGACTTTGACACCTGGTATCCCGCCATTCATTTCAATGGGGCATTTCGACCATTCATTCCTATGGAGGAATCTCTGGGATTCGAACCCTCGCCTCCAGTGGGGACTGCGACCCGAACGCAGCGACTAAGACCGCTCGGCCATCCTGACAGCTCTTTCCTTCCAATGTTCAATGGGGGACTTTGACACCTGGTATCCCGCCATTCATTTCAATGGGGCATTTCGACCATTCATTCCTATGGGGGAATCTCTGGGATTCGAACCCTCGCCTCCAGTGGGGACTGCGACCCGAACGCAGCGACTTAGACCGCTCGGCCATCCTGACAGCTCTTTCCTTCCAAGGTTCAATGGGGGACTTTGACACCTGGTAGCCCGCCATTCATTTCAATTGGGCATTTCGACCATTCATTCCTATGGGGGAATCTCTGGGATTCGAACCCGCGCCTCCAGTGGGGACTGCGACCCGAGCGCAGCGACTTAGACCGCTCGGCCATCCTGACAGCTCTTTCCTTCCCAGGTTCATTGGGGGACTTTGACACCTGGTAGCCCGCCATTCATTTCAATGGGGCATTTCGACCATTCATTCCTATGGGGGAATCTCTGGGATTCGAACCCTCGCCTCCAGTGGGGACTGCGACCCGAACGCAGCGACTTAGACCGCTCAGCCATCCTGACAGCTCTTTCCTTCCCAGGTTCATTGGGGGACTTTGACACCTGGTAGCCCGCCATTCATTTCAATGGGGCATTTCGACCATTCATTCCTATGGGGGAATCTCTGGGATTCGAACCCACGCCTCCAGTGGGGACTGCGACCCGAACACAGCGACTTAGACCACTCAGCCATCCTGACAGCTCTTTCCTTCCCAGGTTCATTGGGGGACTTTGACACCTGGTAGCCCGCCATTCATTTCAATGGGGCATTTCGACCATTCATTCCTATGGGGGAATCTCTGGGATTCGAACCCACGCCTCCAGTGGGGACTGCGACCCGAGCGCAGCGACTTAGACCGCTCGGCCATCCTGACAGCTCTTTCCTTCCAAGGTTCAATGGGGGACTTTGACACCTGGTAGCCCGCCATTCATTTCAATTGGGCATTTCGACCATTCATTCCTATGGGGGAATCTCTGGGATTCGAACCCACGCCTCCAGTGGGGACTGCGACTCGAACGCAGCAACTTAGACCGCTCAGCCATCCTGACAGCTCTTTCCTTCCAATGTCCATTGGGGGACTTTGACACCTGGTAGCCCGCCATTCATTTCAATGGGGTAATTCGACCATTCATTCCTATGGGGGAATCTCTGGGATTCGAACCCGCGCCTCCAGTGGGGACTGTGACCCGAGCGCAGCGACTTAGACCGCTCGGCCATCCTGACAGCTCTTTCCTTCCCAGGTTCATTGGGGGACTTTGACACCTGGTAGCCCGCCATTCATTTCAATGGGGCATTTCGACCATTCATTCCTATGGGGGAATCTCTGGGATTCGAACCCTCGCCTCCAGTGGGGACTGCGACCCGAACGCAGCGACTTAGACCGCTCGGCCATCCTGACAGCTCTTTCCTTCCAAGGTTCATTTGGGGACTTTGACACCTGGTAGCCCGCCATTCATTTCAATGGGGCATTTCGACCATTCATTCCTATGGGGGAATCTCTGGGATTCGAACCCTCGCCTCCAGTGGGGACTGCGACCCGAACGCAGCGACTTAGACCGCTCAGCCATCCTGACAGCTCTTTCCTTCCCAGGTTCATTGGGGGACTTTGACACCTGGTAGCCCGCCATTCATTTCAATGGGGCATTTCGACCATTCATTCCTATGGGGGAATCTCTGGGATTCGAACCCACGCCTCCAGTGGGGACTGCGACCCGAGCGCAGCGACTTAGACCGCTCGGCCATCCTGACAGCTCTTTCCTTCCAATGTTCAATGGGGGACTTTGACACCTGGTATCCCGCCATTCATTTCAATGGGGCATTTCGACCATTCATTCCTATGGAGGAATTTCTGGGATTCGAACCCTCGCCTCCAGTGGGGACTGCGACCCGAACGCAGCGACTTAGACCGCTCAGCCATCCTGACAGCTCTTTCCTTCCCAGGTTCATTGGGGGACTTTGACACCTGGTAGCCCGCCATTCATTTCAATGGGGCATTTCGACCATTCATTCCTATGGGGGAATCTCTGGGATTCGAACCCACGCCTCCAGTGGGGACTGCGACCCGAGCGCAGCGACTTAGACCGCTCGGCCATCCTGACAGCTCTTTCCTTCCAAGGTTCAATGGGGGACTTTGACACCTGGTAGCCCACCATTCATTTCAATTGGGCATTTCGACCATTCATTCCTATGGGGGAATCTCTGGGATTCGAACCCGCGCCTCCAGTGGGGACTGCGACCCGAGCGCAGCGACTTAGACCGCTCGGCCATCCTGACAGCTCTTTCCTTCCCAGGTTTATTGGGGGACTTTGACACCTGGTAGCCCGCCATTCATTTCAATGGGGCATTTCGACCATTCATTCCTATGGGGGAATCTCTGGGATTCGAACCCACGCCTCCAGTGGGGACTGCGACTCGAACGCAGCAATTTAGACCGCTCAGCCATCCTGACAGCTCTTTCCTTCCAATGTCCATTGGGGGACTTTGACACCTGGTAGCCCGCCATTCATTTCAATGGGGTAATTCGACCATTCATTCCTATGGAGGAATCTCTGGGATTCGAACCCTCGCCTCCAGTGGGGACTGCGACCCGAACGCAGCGACTTAGACCGCTCAGCCATCCTGACAGCTCTTTCCTTCCAATGTTCAATGGGGGACTTTGACACCTGGTATCCCGCCATTCATTTCAATGGGGCATTTCGACCATTCATTCCTATGGAGGAATCTCTGGGATTCGAACCCTCGCCTCCAGTGGGGACTGCGACCCGAACGCAGCGACTAAGACCGCTCGGCCATCCTGACAGCTCTTTCCTTCCAATGTTCAATGGGGGACTTTGACACCTGGTATCCCGCCATTCATTTCAATTGGGCATTTCGACCATTCATTCCTATGGGGGAATCTCTGGGATTCGAACCCGCGCCTCCAGTGGGGACTGCGACCCGAGCGCAGCGACTTAGACCGCTCGGCCATCCTGACAGCTCTTTCCTTCCCAGGTTCATTGGGGGACTTTGACACCTGGTAGCCCGCCATTCATTTCAATGGGGCATTTCGACCATTCATTCCTATGGGGGAATCTCTGGGATTCGAACCCTCGCCTCCAGTGGGGACTGCGACCCGAACGCAGCGACTTAGACCGCTCAGCCATCCTGACAGCTCTTTCCTTCCCAGGTTCATTGGGGGACTTTGACACCTGGTAGCCCGCCATTCATTTCAATGGGGCATTTCGACCATTCATTCCTATGGGGGAATCTCTGGGATTCGAACCCACGCCTCCAGTGGGGACTGCGACCCGAACACAGCGACTTAGACCACTCAGCCATCCTGACAGCTCTTTCCTTCCAATGTCCATTGGGGGACTTTGACACCTGGTAGCCCGCCATTCATTTCAATGGGGTAATTCGACCATTCATTCCTATGGAGGAATCTCTGGGATTCGAACCCTCGCCTCCAGTGGGGACTGCGACCCGAACGCAGCGACTTAGACCGCTCAGCCATCCTGACAGCTCTTTCCTTCCAATGTTCAATGGGGGACTTTGACACCTGGTATCCCGCCATTCATTTCAATGGGGCATTTCGACCATTCATTCCTATGGGGGAATCTCTGGGATTCGAACCCTCGCCTCCAGTGGGGACTGCGACCCGAACGCAGCGACTTAGACCGCTCAGCCATCCTGACAGCTCTTTCCTTCCAATGTTCAATGGGGGACTTTGACACCTGGTATCCCGCCATTCATTTCAATGGGGCATTTCGACCATTCATTCCTATGGAGGAATCTCTGGGATTCGAACCCTCGCCTCCAGTGGGGACTGCGACCCGAACGCAGCGACTAAGACCGCTCGGCCATCCTGACAGCTCTTTCCTTCCAATGTTCAATGGGGGACTTTGACACCTGGTATCCCGCCATTCATTTCAATGGGGCATTTCAACCATTCATTCCTATGGGGGAATCTCTGGGATTCGAACCCTCGCCTCCAGTGGGGACTGCGACCCGAACGCAGCGACTTAGACCGCTCGGCCATCCTGACAGCTCTTTCCTTCCAAGGTTCAATGGGGGACTTTGACACCTGGTAGCCCGCCATTCATTTCAATTGGGCATTTCGACCATTCATTCCTATGGGGGAATCTCTGGGATTCGAACCCGCGCCTCCAGTGGGGACTGCGACCCGAGCGCAGCGACTTAGACCGCTCGGCCATCCTGACAGCTCTTTCCTTCCCAGGTTCATTGGGGGACTTTGACACCTGGTAGCCCGCCATTCATTTCAATGGGGCATTTCGACCATTCATTCCTATGGGGGAATCTCTGGGATTCGAACCCTCGCCTCCAGTGGGGACTGCGACCCGAACGCAGCGACTTAGACCGCTCAGCCATCCTGACAGCTCTTTCCTTCCCAGGTTCATTGGGGGACTTTGACACCTGGTAGCCCGCCATTCATTTCAATGGGGCATTTCGACCATTCATTCCTATGGGGAAATCTCTGGGATTCGAACCCACGCCTCCAGTGGGGACTGCGACCCGAACGCAGCGACTTAGACCGCTCAGCCATCCTGACAGCTCTTTCCTTCCAATGTTCAATGGGGGACTTTGACACCTGGTATCCCGCCATTCATTTCAATGGGGCATTTCGACCATTCATTCCTATGGAGGAATTTCTGGGATTCGAACCCTCGCCTCCAGTGGGGACTGCGACCCGAACGCAGCGACTTAGACCGCTCAGCCATCCTGACAGCTCTTTCCTTCCCAGGTTCATTGGGGGACTTTGACACCTGGTTGCCCGCCATTCATTTCAATGGGGCATTTCGACCATTCATTCCTATGGGGGAATCTCTGGGATTCGAACCCACGCCTCCAGTGGGGACTGCGACCCGAGCGCAGCGACTTAGACCGCTCGGCCATCCTGACAGCTCTTTCCTTCCAAGGTTCAATGGGGGACTTTGACACCTGGTAGCCCGCCATTCATTTCAATTGGGCATTTCGACCATTCATTCCTATGGGGGAATCTCTGGGATTCGAACCCGCGCCTCCAGTGGGGACTGCGACCCGAGCGCAGCGACTTAGACCGCTCGGCCATCCTGACAGCTCTTTCCTTCCCAGGTTTATTGGGGGACTTTGACACCTGGTAGCCCGCCATTCATTTCAATGGGGCATTTCGACCATTCATTCCTATGGGGGAATCTCTGGGATTCGAACCCTCGCCTCCAGTGGGGACTGCGACCCGAACGCAGCGACTTAGACCGCTCAGCCATCCTGACAGCTCTTTCCTTCCAAGGTTCAATGGGGGACTTTGACACCTGGTAGCCCGCCATTCATTTCAATTGGGCATTTCGACCATTCATTCCTATGGGGGAATCTCTGGGATTCGAACCCGCGCCTCCAGTGGGGACTGCGACCCGAGCGCAGCGACTTAGACCGCTCGGCCATCCTGACAGCTCTTTCCTTCCCAGGTTCATTGGGGGACTTTGACACCTGGTAGCCCGCCATTCATTTCAATGGGGCATTTCGACCATTCATTCCTATGGGGGAATCTCTGGGATTCGAACCCTCGCCTCCAGTAGGGACTGCGACCCGAACGCAGCGACTTAGACCGCTCAGCCATCCTGACAGCTCTTTCCTTCCCAGGTTCATTGGGGGACTTTGACACCTGGTAGCCCGCCATTCATTTCAATGGGGCATTTCGACCATTCATTCCTATGGGGGAATCTCTGGGATTCGAACCCACGCCTCCAGTGGGGACTGCGACTCGAACGCAGCAATTTAGACCGCTCAGCCATCCTGACAGCTCTTTCCTTCCAATGTCCATTGGGGGACTTTGACACCTGGTAGCCCGCCATTCATTTCAATGGGGTAATTCGACCATTCATTCCTATGGAGGAATCTCTGGGATTCGAACCCTCGCCTCCAGTGGGGACTGCGACCCGAACGCAGCGACTTAGACCGCTCAGCCATCCTGACAGCTCTTTCCTTCCAATGTTCAATGGGGGACTTTGACACCTGGTATCCCGCCATTCATTTCAATGGGGCATTTCGACCATTCATTCCTATGGAGGAATCTCTGGGATTCGAACCCTCGCCTCCAGTGGGGACTGCGACCCGAACGCAGCGACTAAGACCGCTCGGCCATCCTGACAGCTCTTTCCTTCCAATGTTCAATGGGGGACTTTGACACCTGGTATCCCGCCATTCATTTCAATGGGGCATTTCGACCATTCATTCCTATGGGGGAATCTCTGGGATTCGAACCCTCGCCTCCAGTGGGGACTGCGACCCGAACGCAGCGACTTAGACCGCTCGGCCATCCTGACAGCTCTTTCCTTCCAAGGTTCAATGGGGGACTTTGACACCTGGTAGCCCGCCATTCATTTCAATTGGGCATTTCGACCATTCATTCCTATGGGGGAATCTCTGGGATTCGAACCCGCGCCTCCAGTGGGGACTGCGACCCGAGCGCAGCGACTTAGACCGCTCGGCCATCCTGACAGCTCTTTCCTTCCCAGGTTCATTGGGGGACTTTGACACCTGGTAGCCCGCCATTCATTTCAATGGGGCATTTCGACCATTCATTCCTATGGGGGAATCTCTGGGATTCGAACCCTCGCCTCCAGTGGGGACTGCGACCCGAACGCAGCGACTTAGACCGCTCAGCCATCCTGACAGCTCTTTCCTTCCCAGGTTCATTGGGGGACTTTGACACCTGGTAGCCCGCCATTCATTTCAATGGGGCATTTCGACCATTCATTCCTATGGGGGAATCTCTGGGATTCGAACCCACGCCTCCAGTGGGGACTGCGACCCGAACACAGCGACTTAGACCACTCAGCCATCCTGACAGCTCTTTCCTTCCCAGGTTCATTGGGGGACTTTGACACCTGGTAGCCCGCCATTCATTTCAATGGGGCATTTCGACCATTCATTCCTATGGGGGAATCTCTGGGATTCGAACCCACGCCTCCAGTGGGGACTGCGACCCGAGCGCAGCGACTTAGACCGCTCGGCCATCCTGACAGCTCTTTCCTTCCAAGGTTCAATGGGGGACTTTGACACCTGGTAGCCCGCCATTCATTTCAATTGGGCATTTCGACCATTCATTCCTATGGGGGAATCTCTGGGATTCGAACCCACGCCTCCAGTGGGGACTGCGACTCGAACGCAGCAACTTAGACCGCTCAGCCATCCTGACAGCTCTTTCCTTCCAATGTCCATTGGGGGACTTTGACACCTGGTAGCCCGCCATTCATTTCAATGGGGTAATTCGACCATTCATTCCTATGGGGGAATCTCTGGGATTCGAACCCGCGCCTCCAGTGGGGACTGTGACCCGAGCGCAGCGACTTAGACCGCTCGGCCATCCTGACAGCTCTTTCCTTCCCAGGTTCATTGGGGGACTTTGACACCTGGTAGCCCGCCATTCATTTCAATGGGGCATTTCGACCATTCATTCCTATGGGGGAATCTCTGGGATTCGAACCCTCGCCTCCAGTGGGGACTGCGACCCGAACGCAGCGACTTAGACCGCTCGGCCATCCTGACAGCTCTTTCCTTCCAAGGTTCATTTGGGGACTTTGACACCTGGTAGCCCGCCATTCATTTCAATGGGGCATTTCGACCATTCATTCCTATGGGGGAATCTCTGGGATTCGAACCCTCGCCTCCAGTGGGGACTGCGACCCGAACGCAGCGACTTAGACCGCTCAGCCATCCTGACAGCTCTTTCCTTCCCAGGTTCATTGGGGGACTTTGACACCTGGTAGCCCGCCATTCATTTCAATGGGGCATTTCGACCATTCATTCCTATGGGGGAATCTCTGGGATTCGAACCCACGCCTCCAGTGGGGACTGCGACCCGAGCGCAGCGACTTAGACCGCTCGGCCATCCTGACAGCTCTTTCCTTCCAATGTTCAATGGGGGACTTTGACACCTGGTATCCCGCCATTCATTTCAATGGGGCATTTCGACCATTCATTCCTATGGAGGAATTTCTGGGATTCGAACCCTCGCCTCCAGTGGGGACTGCGACCCGAACGCAGCGACTTAGACCGCTCAGCCATCCTGACAGCTCTTTCCTTCCCAGGTTCATTGGGGGACTTTGACACCTGGTAGCCCGCCATTCATTTCAATGGGGCATTTCGACCATTCATTCCTATGGGGGAATCTCTGGGATTCGAACCCACGCCTCCAGTGGGGACTGCGACCCGAGCGCAGCGACTTAGACCGCTCGGCCATCCTGACAGCTCTTTCCTTCCAAGGTTCAATGGGGGACTTTGACACCTGGTAGCCCACCATTCATTTCAATTGGGCATTTCGACCATTCATTCCTATGGGGGAATCTCTGGGATTCGAACCCGCGCCTCCAGTGGGGACTGCGACCCGAGCGCAGCGACTTAGACCGCTCGGCCATCCTGACAGCTCTTTCCTTCCCAGGTTTATTGGGGGACTTTGACACCTGGTAGCCCGCCATTCATTTCAATGGGGCATTTCGACCATTCATTCCTATGGGGGAATCTCTGGGATTCGAACCCACGCCTCCAGTGGGGACTGCGACTCGAACGCAGCAATTTAGACCGCTCAGCCATCCTGACAGCTCTTTCCTTCCAATGTCCATTGGGGGACTTTGACACCTGGTAGCCCGCCATTCATTTCAATGGGGTAATTCGACCATTCATTCCTATGGAGGAATCTCTGGGATTCGAACCCTCGCCTCCAGTGGGGACTGCGACCCGAACGCAGCGACTTAGACCGCTCAGCCATCCTGACAGCTCTTTCCTTCCAATGTTCAATGGGGGACTTTGACACCTGGTATCCCGCCATTCATTTCAATGGGGCATTTCGACCATTCATTCCTATGGAGGAATCTCTGGGATTCGAACCCTCGCCTCCAGTGGGGACTGCGACCCGAACGCAGCGACTAAGACCGCTCGGCCATCCTGACAGCTCTTTCCTTCCAATGTTCAATGGGGGACTTTGACACCTGGTATCCCGCCATTCATTTCAATGGGGCATTTCGACCATTCATTCCTATGGGGGAATCTCTGGGATTCGAACCCTCGCCTCCAGTGGGGACTGCGACCCGAACGCAGCGACTTAGACCGCTCGGCCATCCTGACAGCTCTTTCCTTCCAAGGTTCAATGGGGGACTTTGACACCTGGTAGCCCGCCATTCATTTCAATTGGGCATTTCGACCATTCATTCCGATGGGGGAATCTCTGGGATTCGAACCCGCGCCTCCAGTGGGGACTGCGACCCGAGCGCAGCGACTTAGACCGCTCGGCCATCCTGACAGCTCTTTCCTTCCCAGGTTCATTGGGGGACTTTGACACCTGGTAGCCCGCCATTCATTTCAATGGGGCATTTCGACCATTCATTCCTATGGGGGAATCTCTGGGATTCGAACCCTCGCCTCCAGTGGGGACTGCGACCCGAACGCAGCGACTTAGACCGCTCAGCCATCCTGACAGCTCTTTCCTTCCCAGGTTCATTGGGGGACTTTGACACCTGGTAGCCCGCCATTCATTTCAATGGGGCATTTCGACCATTCATTCCTATGGGGGAATCTCTGGGATTCGAACCCACGCCTCCAGTGGGGACTGCGACCCGAACACAGCGACTTAGACCACTCAGCCATCCTGACAGCTCTTTCCTTCCCAGGTTCATTGGGGGACTTTGACACCTGGTAGCCCGCCATTCATTTCAATGGGGCATTTCGACCATTCATTCCTATGGGGGAATCTCTGGGATTCGAACCCACGCCTCCAGTGGGGACTGCGACCCGAGCGCAGCGACTTAGACCGCTCGGCCATCCTGACAGCTCTTTCCTTCCAAGGTTCAATGGGGGACTTTGACACCTGGTAGCCCGCCATTCATTTCAATTGGGCATTTCGACCATTCATTCCTATGGGGGAATCTCTGGGATTCGAACCCACGCCTCCAGTGGGGACTGCGACTCGAACGCAGCAACTTAGACCGCTCAGCCATCCTGACAGCTCTTTCCTTCCAATGTCCATTGGGGGACTTTGACACCTGGTAGCCCGCCATTCATTTCAATGGGGTAATTCGACCATTCATTCCTATGGGGGAATCTCTGGGATTCGAACCCGCGCCTCCAGTGGGGACTGTGACCCGAGCGCAGCGACTTAGACCGCTCGGCCATCCTGACAGCTCTTTCCTTCCCAGGTTCATTGGGGGACTTTGACACCTGGTAGCCCGCCATTCATTTCAATGGGGCATTTCGACCATTCATTCCTATGGGGGAATCTCTGGGATTCGAACCCTCGCCTCCAGTGGGGACTGCGACCCGAACGCAGCGACTTAGACCGCTCGGCCATCCTGACAGCTCTTTCCTTCCAAGGTTCATTTGGGGACTTTGACACCTGGTAGCCCGCCATTCATTTCAATGGGGCATTTCGACCATTCATTCCTATGGGGGAATCTCTGGGATTCGAACCCTCGCCTCCAGTGGGGACTGCGACCCGAACGCAGCGACTTAGACCGCTCAGCCATCCTGACAGCTCTTTCCTTCCCAGGTTCATTGGGGGACTTTGACACCTGGTAGCCCGCCATTCATTTCAATGGGGCATTTCGACCATTCATTCCTATGGGGGAATCTCTGGGATTCGAACCCACGCCTCCAGTGGGGACTGCGACCCGAGCGCAGCGACTTAGACCGCTCGGCCATCCTGACAGCTCTTTCCTTCCAATGTTCAATGGGGGACTTTGACACCTGGTATCCCGCCATTCATTTCAATGGGGCATTTCGACCATTCATTCCTATGGAGGAATTTCTGGGATTCGAACCCTCGCCTCCAGTGGGGACTGCGACCCGAACGCAGCGACTTAGACCGCTCAGCCATCCTGACAGCTCTTTCCTTCCCAGGTTCATTGGGGGACTTTGACACCTGGTAGCCCGCCATTCATTTCAATGGGGCATTTCGACCATTCATTCCTATGGGGGAATCTCTGGGATTCGAACCCACGCCTCCAGTGGGGACTGCGACCCGAGCGCAGCGACTTAGACCGCTCGGCCATCCTGACAGCTCTTTCCTTCCAAGGTTCAATGGGGGACTTTGACACCTGGTAGCCCACCATTCATTTCAATTGGGCATTTCGACCATTCATTCCTATGGGGGAATCTCTGGGATTCGAACCCGCGCCTCCAGTGGGGACTGCGACCCGAGCGCAGCGACTTAGACCGCTCGGCCATCCTGACAGCTCTTTCCTTCCCAGGTTTATTGGGGGACTTTGACACCTGGTAGCCCGCCATTCATTTCAATGGGGCATTTCGACCATTCATTCCTATGGGGGAATCTCTGGGATTCGAACCCACGCCTCCAGTGGGGACTGCGACTCGAACGCAGCAATTTAGACCGCTCAGCCATCCTGACAGCTCTTTCCTTCCAATGTCCATTGGGGGACTTTGACACCTGGTAGCCCGCCATTCATTTCAATGGGGTAATTCGACCATTCATTCCTATGGAGGAATCTCTGGGATTCGAACCCTCGCCTCCAGTGGGGACTGCGACCCGAACGCAGCGACTTAGACCGCTCAGCCATCCTGACAGCTCTTTCCTTCCAATGTTCAATGGGGGACTTTGACACCTGGTATCCCGCCATTCATTTCAATGGGGCATTTCGACCATTCATTCCTATGGAGGAATCTCTGGGATTCGAACCCTCGCCTCCAGTGGGGACTGCGACCCGAACGCAGCGACTAAGACCGCTCGGCCATCCTGACAGCTCTTTCCTTCCAATGTTCAATGGGGGACTTTGACACCTGGTATCCCGCCATTCATTTCAATGGGGCATTTCGACCATTCATTCCTATGGGGGAATCTCTGGGATTCGAACCCTCGCCTCCAGTGGGGACTGCGACCCGAACGCAGCGACTTAGACCGCTCGGCCATCCTGACAGCTCTTTCCTTCCAAGGTTCAATGGGGGACTTTGACACCTGGTAGCCCGCCATTCATTTCAATTGGGCATTTCGACCATTCATTCCGATGGGGGAATCTCTGGGATTCGAACCCGCGCCTCCAGTGGGGACTGCGACCCGAGCGCAGCGACTTAGACCGCTCGGCCATCCTGACAGCTCTTTCCTTCCCAGGTTCATTGGGGGACTTTGACACCTGGTAGCCCGCCATTCATTTCAATGGGGCATTTCGACCATTCATTCCTATGGGGGAATCTCTGGGATTCGAACCCTCGCCTCCAGTGGGGACTGCGACCCGAACGCAGCGACTTAGACCGCTCAGCCATCCTGACAGCTCTTTCCTTCCCAGGTTCATTGGGGGACTTTGACACCTGGTAGCCCGCCATTCATTTCAATGGGGCATTTCGACCATTCATTCCTATGGGGGAATCTCTGGGATTCGAACCCACGCCTCCAGTGGGGACTGCGACCCGAACACAGCGACTTAGACCACTCAGCCATCCTGACAGCTCTTTCCTTCCCAGGTTCATTGGGGGACTTTGACACCTGGTAGCCCGCCATTCATTTCAATGGGGCATTTCGACCATTCATTCCTATGGGGGAATCTCTGGGATTCGAACCCACGCCTCCAGTGGGGACTGCGACCCGAGCGCAGCGACTTAGACCGCTCGGCCATCCTGACAGCTCTTTCCTTCCAAGGTTCAATGGGGGACTTTGACACCTGGTAGCCCGCCATTCATTTCAATTGGGCATTTCGACCATTCATTCCTATGGGGGAATCTCTGGGATTCGAACCCACGCCTCCAGTGGGGACTGCGACTCGAACGCAGCAACTTAGACCGCTCAGCCATCCTGACAGCTCTTTCCTTCCAATGTCCATTGGGGGACTTTGACACCTGGTAGCCCGCCATTCATTTCAATGGGGTAATTCGACCATTCATTCCTATGGGGGAATCTCTGGGATTCGAACCCGCGCCTCCAGTGGGGACTGTGACCCGAGCGCAGCGACTTAGACCGCTCGGCCATCCTGACAGCTCTTTCCTTCCCAGGTTCATTGGGGGACTTTGACACCTGGTAGCCCGCCATTCATTTCAATTGGGCATTTCGACCATTCATTCCTATGGGGGAATCTCTGGGATTCGAACCCACGCCTCCAGTGGGGACTGCGACTCGAACGCAGCAACTTAGACCGCTCAGCCATCCTGACAGCTCTTTCCTTCCAATGTCCATTGGGGGACTTTGACACCTGGTAGCCCGCCATTCATTTCAATGGGGTAATTCGACCATTCATTCCTATGGGGGAATCTCTGGATTCGAACCCGCGCCTCCAGTGGGGACTGCGACCCGAGCGCAGCGACTTAGACCGCTCGGCCATCCTGACAGCTCTTTCCTTCCCAGGTTCATTGGGGGACTTTGACACCTGGTAGCCCGCCATTCATTTCAATGGGGCATTTCGACCATTCATTCCTATGGGGGAATCTCTGGGATTCGAACCCTCGCCTCCAGTGGGGACTGCGACCCGAACGCAGCGACTTAGACCGCTCGGCCATCCTGACAGCTCTTTCCTTCCAAGGTTCATTTGGGGACTTTGACACCTGGTAGCCCGCCATTCATTTCAATGGGGCATTTCGACCATTCATTCCTATGGGGGAATCTCTGGGATTCGAACCCTCGCCTCCAGTGGGGACTGCGACCCGAACGCAGCGACTTAGACCGCTCAGCCATCCTGACAGCTCTTTCCTTCCCAGGTTCATTGGGGGACTTTGACACCTGGTAGCCCGCCATTCATTTCAATGGGGCATTTCGACCATTCATTCCTATGGGGGAATCTCTGGGATTCGAACCCACGCCTCCAGTGGGGACTGCGACCCGAGCGCAGCGACTTAGACCGCTCGGCCATCCTGACAGCTCTTTCCTTCCAAGGTTCAATGGGGGACTTTGACACCTGGTAGCCCGCCATTCATTTAAATTGGGCATTTCGACCATTCATTCCTATTGGGGAATCTCTGGGATTCGAACCCGCGCCTCCAGTCGGGACTGCGACCCGAGCGCAGCGACTTAGACAGCTCGGCCATCCTGACAGCTCTTTCCTTCCCAGGTTCATTGGGGGACTTTGACACCTGGTAGCCCGCCATTCATTTCAATGGGGCATTTCAACCATTCATTCCTATGGGGGAATCTCTGGGATTCGAACCCGCGCCTCCAGTGGGGACTGCGACCCGAGCGCAGCGACTTAGACCGCTCGGCCATCCTGACAGCTCTTTCCTTCCCAGGTTCATTGGGGGACTTTGACACCTGGTAGCCCGCCATTCAATTCAATTGGGCATTTCGACCATTCATTCCTATGGGGGAATCTCTGGGATTCGAACCCGCGCCTCCAGTGGGGACTGCGACCAGAGCGCAGCGACTTAGACCACTCGGCCATCCTGACAGCTCTTTCCTTCCCAGGTTCATTGGGGGATTTTGACACCTGGTAGCCCGCCATTCATTTCAATGGGGCATTTCGACCATTCATTCCTATGGGGGAATCTCTGGGATTCGAACCCTCGCCTCCAGTGGGGACTGCGACCCGAACGCAGCGACTTAGACCGCTCAGCCATCCTGACAGCTCTTTCCTTCCCAGGTTCATTGGGGGACTTTGACACCTGGTAGCCCGCCATTCATTTCAATGGGGCATTTCGACCATTCATTCCTATGGGGGAATCTCTGGGATTCGAACCCGCGCCTCCAGTGGGGACTGCGACCCGAGCGCAGCGACTTAGACCGCTCGGCCATCCTGACAGCTCTTTCCTTCCCAGGTTCATTGGGGGACTTTGACACCTGGTAGCCCGCCATTCATTTCAATGGGGCATTTCGACCATTCATTCCTATGGGGGAAAATCTGGGATTCGAACCCTCGCCTCCAGTGGGGACTGCGACCCGAACGCAGCGACTTAGACCGCTCAGCCATCCTGACAGCTCTTTCATTCCCAGGTTCATTGGGGGACTTTGACACCTGGTAGCCCGCCATTCATTTCAATTGGGCATTTCGACCATTCATTCCTATGGGGGAATCTCTGGGATTCGAACCCACGCCTCCAGTGGGGACTGCGACTCGAACGCAGCAACTTAGACCGCTCAGCCATCCTGACAGCTCTTTCCTTCCAATGTCCATTGGGGGACTTTGACACCTGGTAGCCCGCCATTCATTTCAATGGGGTAATTCGACCATTCATTCCTATGGGGGAATCTCTGGATTCGAACCCGCGCCTCCAGTGGGGACTGCGACCCGAGCGCAGCGACTTAGACCGCTCGGCCATCCTGACAGCTCTTTCCTTCCCAGGTTCATTGGGGGACTTTGACACCTGGTAGCCCGCCATTCATTTCAATGGGGCATTTCGACCATTCATTCCTATGGGGGAATCTCTGGGATTCGAACCCTCGCCTCCAGTGGGGACTGCGACCCGAACGCAGCGACTTAGACCGCTCGGCCATCCTGACAGCTCTTTCCTTCCAAGGTTCATTTGGGGACTTTGACACCTGGTAGCCCGCCATTCATTTCAATGGGGCATTTCGACCATTCATTCCTATGGGGGAATCTCTGGGATTCGAACCCTCGCCTCCAGTGGGGACTGCGACCCGAACGCAGCGACTTAGACCGCTCAGCCATCCTGACAGCTCTTTCCTTCCCAGGTTCATTGGGGGACTTTGACACCTGGTAGCCCGCCATTCATTTCAATGGGGCATTTCGACCATTCATTCCTATGGGGGAATCTCTGGGATTCGAACCCACGCCTCCAGTGGGGACTGCGACCCGAGCGCAGCGACTTAGACCGCTCGGCCATCCTGACAGCTCTTTCCTTCCAAGGTTCAATGGGGGACTTTGACACCTGGTAGCCCGCCATTCATTTAAATTGGGCATTTCGACCATTCATTCCTATTGGGGAATCTCTGGGATTCGAACCCGCGCCTCCAGTCGGGACTGCGACCCGAGCGCAGCGACTTAGACAGCTCGGCCATCCTGACAGCTCTTTCCTTCCCAGGTTCATTGGGGGACTTTGACACCTGGTAGCCCGCCATTCATTTCAATGGGGCATTTCAACCATTCATTCCTATGGGGGAATCTCTGGGATTCGAACCCGCGCCTCCAGTGGGGACTGCGACCCGAGCGCAGCGACTTAGACCGCTCGGCCATCCTGACAGCTCTTTCCTTCCCAGGTTCATTGGGGGACTTTGACACCTGGTAGCCCGCCATTCAATTCAATTGGGCATTTCGACCATTCATTCCTATGGGGGAATCTCTGGGATTCGAACCCGCGCCTCCAGTGGGGACTGCGACCAGAGCGCAGCGACTTAGACCACTCGGCCATCCTGACAGCTCTTTCCTTCCCAGGTTCATTGGGGGATTTTGACACCTGGTAGCCCGCCATTCATTTCAATGGGGCATTTCGACCATTCATTCCTATGGGGGAATCTCTGGGATTCGAACCCTCGCCTCCAGTGGGGACTGCGACCCGAACGCAGCGACTTAGACCGCTCAGCCATCCTGACAGCTCTTTCCTTCCCAGGTTCATTGGGGGACTTTGACACCTGGTAGCCCGCCATTCATTTCAATGGGGCATTTCGACCATTCATTCCTATGGGGGAATCTCTGGGATTCGAACCCGCGCCTCCAGTGGGGACTGCGACCCGAGCGCAGCGACTTAGACCGCTCGGCCATCCTGACAGCTCTTTCCTTCCCAGGTTCATTGGGGGACTTTGACACCTGGTAGCCCGCCATTCATTTCAATGGGGCATTTCGACCATTCATTCCTATGGGGGAAAATCTGGGATTCGAACCCTCGCCTCCAGTGGGGACTGCGACCCGAACGCAGCGACTTAGACCGCTCAGCCATCCTGACAGCTCTTTCATTCCCAGGTTCATTGGGGGACTTTGACACCTGGTAGCCCGCCATTCATTTCAATGGGGCATTTCGACCATTCATTCCTATGGGGGAATCTCTGGGATTCGAACCCACGCCTCCAGTGGGGACTGCGACCCGAACACAGCGACTTAGACCACTCAGCCATCCTGACAGCTCTTTCCTTCCCAGGTTCATTGGGGGACTTTGACACCTGGTAGCCCGCCATTCATTTCAATGGGGTAATTCGACCATTCATTCCTATGGGGGAATCTCTGGGATTCGAACCCGCGCCTCCAGTGGGGACTGTGACCCGAGCGCAGCGACTTAGACCGCTCGGCCATCCTGACAGCTCTTTCCTTCCCAGGTTCATTGGGGGACTTTGACACCTGGTAGCCCGCCATTCATTTCAATGGGGCATTTCGACCATTCATTCCTATGGGGGAATCTCTGGGATTCGAACCCTCGCCTCCAGTGGGGACTGCGACCCGAACGCAGCGACTTAGACCGCTCAGCCATCCTGACAGCTCTTTCCTTCCAATGTTCAATGGGGGACTTTGACACCTGGTATCCCGCCATTCATTTCAATGGGGCATTTCGACCATTCATTCCTATGGAGGAATCTCTGGGATTCGAACCCTCGCCTCCAGTGGGGACTGCGACCCGAACGCAGCGACTAAGACCGCTCGGCCATCCTGACAGCTCTTTCCTTCCAATGTTCAATGGGGGACTTTGACACCTGGTATCCCGCCATTCATTTCAATGGGGCATTTCGACCATTCATTCCTATGGGGGAATCTCTGGGATTCGAACCCTCGCCTCCAGTGGGGACTGCGACCCGAACGCAGCGACTTAGACCGCTCGGCCATCCTGACAGCTCTTTCCTTCCAAGGTTCAATGGGGGACTTTGACACCTGGTAGCCCGCCATTCATTTCAATTGGGCATTTCGACCATTCATTCCTATGGGGGAATCTCTGGGATTCGAACCCGCGCCTCCAGTGGGGACTGCGACCCGAGCGCAGCGACTTAGACCGCTCGGCCATCCTGACAGCTCTTTCCTTCCCAGGTTCATTGGGGGACTTTGACACCTGGTAGCCCGCCATTCATTTCAATGGGGCATTTCGACCATTCATTCCTATGGGGGAATCTCTGGGATTCGAACCCTCGCCTCCAGTGGGGACTGCGACCCGAACGCAGCGACTTAGACCGCTCAGCCATCCTGACAGCTCTTTCCTTCCCAGGTTCATTGGGGGACTTTGACACCTGGTAGCCCGCCATTCATTTCAATGGGGCATTTCGACCATTCATTCCTATGGGGGAATCTCTGGGATTCGAACCCACGCCTCCAGTGGGGACTGCGACCCGAACACAGCGACTTAGACCACTCAGCCATCCTGACAGCTCTTTCCTTCCCAGGTTCATTGGGGGACTTTGACACCTGGTAGCCCGCCATTCATTTCAATGGGGCATTTCGACCATTCATTCCTATGGGGGAATCTCTGGGATTCGAACCCACGCCTCCAGTGGGGACTGCGACCCGAGCGCAGCGACTTAGACCGCTCGGCCATCCTGACAGCTCTTTCCTTCCAAGGTTCAATGGGGGACTTTGACACCTGGTAGCCCGCCATTCATTTCAATTGGGCATTTCGACCATTCATTCCTATGGGGGAATCTCTGGGATTCGAACCCACGCCTCCAGTGGGGACTGCGACTCGAACGCAGCAACTTAGACCGCTCAGCCATCCTGACTGCTCTTTCCTTCCAATGTCCATTGGGGGACTTTGACACCTGGTAGCCCGCCATTCATTTCAATGGGGTAATTCGACCATTCATTCCTATGGGGGAATCTCTGGGATTCGAACCCGCGCCTCCAGTGGGGACTGTGACCCGAGCGCAGCGACTTAGACCGCTCGGCCATCCTGACAGCTCTTTCCTTCCCAGGTTCATTGGGGGACTTTGACACCTGGTAGCCCGCCATTCATTTCAATGGGGCATTTCGACCATTCATTCCTATGGGGGAATCTCTGGGATTCGAACCCTCGCCTCCAGTGGGGACTGCGACCCGAACGCAGCGACTTAGACCGCTCGGCCATCCTGACAGCTCTTTCCTTCCAAGGTTCATTTGGGGACTTTGACACCTGGTAGCCCGCCATTCATTTCAATGGGGCATTTCGACCATTCATTCCTATGGGGGAATCTCTGGGATTCGAACCCTCGCCTCCAGTGGGGACTGCGACCCGAACGCAGCGACTTAGACCGCTCAGCCATCCTGACAGCTCTTTCCTTCCCAGGTTCATTGGGGGACTTTGACACCTGGTAGCCCGCCATTCATTTCAATGGGGCATTTCGACCATTCATTCCTATGGGGGAATCTCTGGGATTCGAACCCTCGCCTCCAGTGGGGACTGCGACCCGAACGCAGCGACTTAGACCGCTCGGCCATCCTGACAGCTCTTTCCTTCCAAGGTTCATTTGGGGACTTTGACACCTGGTAGCCCGCCATTCATTTCAATGGGGCATTTCGACCATTCATTCCTATGGGGGAATCTCTGGGATTCGAACCCTCGCCTCCAGTGGGGACTGCGACCCGAACGCAGCGACTTAGACCGCTCAGCCATCCTGACAGCTCTTTCCTTCCCAGGTTCATTGGGGGACTTTGACACCTGGTAGCCCGCCATTCATTTCAATGGGGCATTTCGACCATTCATTCCTATGGGGGAATCTCTGGGATTCGAACCCACGCCTCCAGTGGGGACTGCGACCCGAGCGCAGCGACTTAGACCGCTCGGCCATCCTGACAGCTCTTTCCTTCCAATGTTCAATGGGGGACTTTGACACCTGGTATCCCGCCATTCATTTCAATGGGGCATTTCGACCATTCATTCCTATGGAGGAATTTCTGGGATTCGAACCCTCGCCTCCAGTGGGGACTGCGACCCGAACGCAGCGACTTAGACCGCTCAGCCATCCTGACAGCTCTTTCCTTCCCAGGTTCATTGGGGGACTTTGACACCTGGTAGCCCGCCATTCATTTCAATGGGGCATTTCGACCATTCATTCCTATGGGGGAATCTCTGGGATTCGAACCCACGCCTCCAGTGGGGACTGCGACCCGAGCGCAGCGACTTAGACCGCTCGGCCATCCTGACAGCTCTTTCCTTCCAAGGTTCAATGGGGGACTTTGACACCTGGTAGCCCACCATTCATTTCAATTGGGCATTTCGACCATTCATTCCTATGGGGGAATCTCTGGGATTCGAACCCGCGCCTCCAGTGGGGACTGCGACCCGAGCGCAGCGACTTAGACCGCTCGGCCATCCTGACAGCTCTTTCCTTCCCAGGTTTATTGGGGGACTTTGACACCTGGTAGCCCGCCATTCATTTCAATGGGGCATTTCGACCATTCATTCCTATGGGGGAATCTCTGGGATTCGAACCCACGCCTCCAGTGGGGACTGCGACTCGAACGCAGCAATTTAGACCGCTCAGCCATCCTGACAGCTCTTTCCTTCCAATGTCCATTGGGGGACTTTGACACCTGGTAGCCCGCCATTCATTTCAATGGGGTAATTCGACCATTCATTCCTATGGAGGAATCTCTGGGATTCGAACCCTCGCCTCCAGTGGGGACTGCGACCCGAACGCAGCGACTTAGACCGCTCAGCCATCCTGACAGCTCTTTCCTTCCAATGTTCAATGGGGGACTTTGACACCTGGTATCCCGCCATTCATTTCAATGGGGCATTTCGACCATTCATTCCTATGGAGGAATCTCTGGGATTCGAACCCTCGCCTCCAGTGGGGACTGCGACCCGAACGCAGCGACTAAGACCGCTCGGCCATCCTGACAGCTCTTTCCTTCCAATGTTCAATGGGGGACTTTGACACCTGGTAGCCCGCCATTCATTTCAATGGGGCATTTCGACCATTCATTCCTATGGGGGAATCTCTGGGATTCGAACCCACGCCTCCAGTGGGGACTGCGACCCGAGCGCAGCGACTTAGACCGCTCGGCCATCCTGACAGCTCTTTCCTTCCAAGGTTCAATGGGGGACTTTGACACCTGGTAGCCCGCCATTCATTTAAATTGGGCATTTCGACCATTCATTCCTATTGGGGAATCTCTGGGATTCGAACCCGCGCCTCCAGTGAGGACTGCGACCCGAGCGCAGCGACTTAGACAGCTCGGCCATCCTGACAGCTCTTTCCTTCCCAGGTTCATTGGGGGACTTTGACACCTGGTAGCCCGCCATTCATTTCAATGGGGCATTTCAACCATTCATTCCTATGGGGGAATCTCTGGGATTCGAACCCGCGCCTCCAGTGGGGACTGCGACCCGAGCGCAGCGACTTAGACCGCTCGGCCATCCTGACAGCTCTTTCCTTCCCAGGTTCATTAAGGGACTTTGACACCTGGTAGCCCGCCATTCAATTCAATTGGGCATTTCGACCATTCATTCCTATGGGGGAATCTCTGGGATTCGAACCCGCGCCTCCAGTGGGGACTGCGACCAGAGCGCAGCGACTTAGACCACTCGGCCATCCTGACAGCTCTTTCCTTCCCAGGTTCATTGGGGGATTTTGACACCTGGTAGCCCGCCATTCATTTCAATGGGGCATTTCGACCATTCATTCCTATGGGGGAATCTCTGGGATTCGAACCCTCGCCTCCAGTGGGGACTGCGACCCGAACGCAGCGACTTAGACCGCTCAGCCATCCTGACAGCTCTTTCCTTCCCAGGTTCATTGGGGGACTTTGACACCTGGTAGCCCGCCATTCATTTCAATGGGGCATTTCGACCATTCATTCCTATGGGGGAATCTCTGGGATTCGAACCCGCGCCTCCAGTGGGGACTGCGACCCGAGCGCAGCGACTTAGACCGCTCGGCCATCCTGACAGCTCTTTCCTTCCCAGGTTCATTGGGGGACTTTGACACCTGGTAGCCCGCCATTCATTTCAATGGGGCATTTCGACCATTCATTCCTATGGGGGAAAATCTGGGATTCGAACCCTCGCCTCCAGTGGGGACTGCGACCCGAACGCAGCGACTTAGACCGCTCAGCCATCCTGACAGCTCTTTCATTCCCAGGTTCATTGGGGGACTTTGACACCTGGTAGCCCGCCATTCATTTCAATGGGGCATTTCGACCATTCATTCCTATGGGGGAATCTCTGGGATTCGAACCCACGCCTCCAGTGGGGACTGCGACCCGAACACAGCGACTTAGACCACTCAGCCATCCTGACAGCT
Organism: Vanacampus margaritifer; assembly: GCF_051991255.1. NCBI lineage: Eukaryota > Metazoa > Chordata > Actinopteri > Syngnathiformes > Syngnathidae > Vanacampus > Vanacampus margaritifer. The sequence goes on along the minus strand of NW_027520751.1, from coordinate 29,844 downwards.
CTTTCCTTCCCAGGTTCATTGGGGGACTTTGACACCTGGTAGCCCGCCATTCATTTCAATGGGGCATTTCGACCATTCATTCCTATGGGGGAATCTCTGGGATTCGAACCCACGCCTCCAGTGGGGACTGCGACCCGAGCGCAGCGACTTAGACCGCTCGGCCATCCTGACAGCTCTTTCCTTCCAAGGTTCAATGGGGGACTTTGACACCTGGTAGCCCGCCATTCATTTCAATTGGGCATTTCGACCATTCATTCCTATGGGGGAATCTCTGGGATTCGAACCCACGCCTCCAGTGGGGACTGCGACTCGAACGCAGCAACTTAGACCGCTCAGCCATCCTGACAGCTCTTTCCTTCCAATGTCCATTGGGGGACTTTGACACCTGGTAGCCCGCCATTCATTTCAATGGGGTAATTCGACCATTCATTCCTATGGGGGAATCTCTGGGATTCGAACCCGCGCCTCCAGTGGGGACTGTGACCCGAGCGCAGCGACTTAGACCGCTCGGCCATCCTGACAGCTCTTTCCTTCCCAGGTTCATTGGGGGACTTTGACACCTGGTAGCCCGCCATTCATTTCAATGGGGCATTTCGACCATTCATTCCTATGGGGGAATCTCTGGGATTCGAACCCTCGCCTCCAGTGGGGACTGCGACCCGAACGCAGCGACTTAGACCGCTCGGCCATCCTGACAGCTCTTTCCTTCCAAGGTTCATTTGGGGACTTTGACACCTGGTAGCCCGCCATTCATTTCAATGGGGCATTTCGACCATTCATTCCTATGGGGGAATCTCTGGGATTCGAACCCTCGCCTCCAGTGGGGACTGCGACCCGAACGCAGCGACTTAGACCGCTCAGCCATCCTGACAGCTCTTTCCTTCCCAGGTTCATTGGGGGACTTTGACACCTGGTAGCCCGCCATTCATTTCAATGGGGCATTTCGACCATTCATTCCTATGGGGGAATCTCTGGGATTCGAACCCACGCCTCCAGTGGGGACTGCGACCCGAGCGCAGCGACTTAGACCGCTCGGCCATCCTGACAGCTCTTTCCTTCCAAGGTTCAATGGGGGACTTTGACACCTGGTAGCCCGCCATTCATTTCAATTGGGCATTTCGACCATTCATTCCTATTGGGGAATCTCTGGGATTCGAACCCGCGCCTCCAGTGGGGACTGCGACCCGAGCGCAGCGACTTAGACAGCTCGGCCATCCTGACAGCTCTTTCCTTCCAATGTCAAATGGGGGACTTTGACACCTGGTAGACCGCCATTCATTTCAATGGGGCATTTATACCATTCATTCCTATGGGGGAATCTCTGGGATTCGAACCCACGCCTCCAGTGGGGACTGCGACTCGAACGCAGCAACTTAGACCGCTCAGCCATCCTGACAGCTCTTTCCTTCCAATGTCCATTGGGGGACTTTGACACCTGGTAGCCCGCCATTCATTTCAATGGGGTAATTCGACCATTCATTCCTATGGAGGAATCTCTGGGATTCGAACCCTCGCCTCCAGTGGGGACTGCGACCCGAACGCAGCGACTTAGACCGCTCAGCCATCCTGACAGCTCTTTCCTTCCAATGTTCAATGGGGGACTTTGACACCTGGTATCCCGCCATTCATTTCAATGGGGCATTTCGACCATTCATTCCTATGGGGGAATCTCTGGGATTCGAACCCTCGCCTCCAGTGGGGACTGCGACCCGAACGCAGCGACTTAGACCGCTCAGCCATCCTGACAGCTCTTTCCTTCCAATGTTCAATGGGGGACTTTGACACCTGGTATCCCGCCATTCATTTCAATGGGGCATTTCGACCATTCATTCCTATGGAGGAATCTCTGGGATTCGAACCCTCGCCTCCAGTGGGGACTGCGACCCGAACGCAGCGACTAAGACCGCTCGGCCATCCTGACAGCTCTTTCCTTCCAATGTTCAATGGGGGACTTTGACACCTGGTATCCCGCCATTCATTTCAATGGGGCATTTCGACCATTCATTCCTATGGGGGAATCTCTGGGATTCGAACCCTCGCCTCCAGTGGGGACTGCGACCCGAACGCAGCGACTTAGACCGCTCGGCCATCCTGACAGCTCTTTCCTTCCAAGGTTCAATGGGGGACTTTGACACCTGGTAGCCCGCCATTCATTTCAATTGGGCATTTCGACCATTCATTCCTATGGGGGAATCTCTGGGATTCGAACCCGCGCCGCCAGTGGGGACTGCGACCCGAGCGCAGCGACTTAGAACGCTCGGCCATCCTGACAGCTCTTTCCTTCCAAGGTTCAATGGGGGACTTTGACACCTGGTAGCCCGCCATTCATTTCAATTGGGCATTTCGACCATTCATTCCTATGGGGGAATCTCTGGGATTCGAACCCACGCCTCCAGTGGGGACTGCGACTCGAACGCAGCAACTTAGACCGCTCAGCCATCCTGACAGCTCTTTCCTTCCAATGTCCATTGGGGGACTTTGACACCTGGTAGCCCGCCATTCATTTCAATGGGGTAATTCGACCATTCATTCCTATGGGGGAATCTCTGGATTCGAACCCGCGCCTCCAGTGGGGACTGCGACCCGAGCGCAGCGACTTAGACCGCTCGGCCATCCTGACAGCTCTTTCCTTCCCAGGTTCATTGGGGGACTTTGACACCTGGTAGCCCGCCATTCATTTCAATGGGGCATTTCGACCATTCATTCCTATGGGGGAATCTCTGGGATTCGAACCCTCGCCTCCAGTGGGGACTGCGACCCGAACGCAGCGACTTAGACCGCTCGGCCATCCTGACAGCTCTTTCCTTCCAAGGTTCATTTGGGGACTTTGACACCTGGTAGCCCGCCATTCATTTCAATGGGGCATTTCGACCATTCATTCCTATGGGGGAATCTCTGGGATTCGAACCCTCGCCTCCAGTGGGGACTGCGACCCGAACGCAGCGACTTAGACCGCTCAGCCATCCTGACAGCTCTTTCCTTCCCAGGTTCATTGGGGGACTTTGACACCTGGTAGCCCGCCATTCATTTCAATGGGGCATTTCGACCATTCATTCCTATGGGGGAATCTCTGGGATTCGAACCCACGCCTCCAGTGGGGACTGCGACCCGAGCGCAGCGACTTAGACCGCTCGGCCATCCTGACAGCTCTTTCCTTCCAAGGTTCAATGGGGGACTTTGACACCTGGTAGCCCGCCATTCATTTAAATTGGGCATTTCGACCATTCATTCCTATGGGGGAATCTCTGGGATTCGAACCCTCGCCTCCAGTGGGGACTGCGACCCGAACGCAGCGACTTAGACCGCTCGGCCATCCTGACAGCTCTTTCCTTCCCAGGTTCATTGGGGGACTTTGACACCTGGTAGCCCGCCATTCAATTCAATTGGGCATTTCGACCATTCATTCCTATGGGGGAATCTCTGGGATTCGAACCCGCGCCTCCAGTGGGGACTGCGACCAGAGCGCAGCGACTTAGACCACTCGGCCATCCTGACAGCTCTTTCCTTCCCAGGTTCATTGGGGGATTTTGACACCTGGTAGCCCGCCATTCATTTCAATGGGGCATTTCGACCATTCATTCCTATGGGGGAATCTCTGGGATTCGAACCCTCGCCTCCAGTGGGGACTGCGACCCGAACGCAGCGACTTAGACCGCTCAGCCATCCTGACAGCTCTTTCCTTCCCAGGTTCATTGGGGGACTTTGACACCTGGTAGCCCGCCATTCATTTCAATGGGGCATTTCGACCATTCATTCCTATGGGGGAATCTCTGGGATTCGAACCCGCGCCTCCAGTGGGGACTGCGACCCGAGCGCAGCGACTTAGACCGCTCGGCCATCCTGACAGCTCTTTCCTTCCAATGTTCAATGGGGGACTTTGACACCTGGTATCCCGCCATTCATTTCAATGGGGCATTTCGACCATTCATTCCTATGGGGGAATCTCTGGGATTCGAACCCTCGCCTCCAGTGGGGACTGCGACCCGAACGCAGCGACTTAGACCGCTCAGCCATCCTGACAGCTCTTTCCTTCCAATGTTCAATGGGGGACTTTGACACCTGGTATCCCGCCATTCATTTCAATGGGGCATTTCGACCATTCATTCCTATGGAGGAATCTCTGGGATTCGAACCCTCGCCTCCAGTGGGGACTGCGACCCGAACGCAGCGACTAAGACCGCTCGGCCATCCTGACAGCTCTTTCCTTCCAATGTTCAATGGGGGACTTTGACACCTGGTATCCCGCCATTCATTTCAATGGGGCATTTCGACCATTCATTCCTATGGGGGAATCTCTGGGATTCGAACCCTCGCCTCCAGTGGGGACTGCGACCCGAACGCAGCGACTTAGACCGCTCGGCCATCCTGACAGCTCTTTCCTTCCAAGGTTCAATGGGGGACTTTGACACCTGGTAGCCCGCCATTCATTTCAATTGGGCATTTCGACCATTCATTCCTATGGGGGAATCTCTGGGATTCGAACCCGCGCCGCCAGTGGGGACTGCGACCCGAGCGCAGCGACTTAGAACGCTCGGCCATCCTGACAGCTCTTTCCTTCCAAGGTTCAATGGGGGACTTTGACACCTGGTAGCCCGCCATTCATTTCAATGGGGCATTTCGACCATTCATTCCTATGGGGGAATCTCTGGGATTCGAACCCTCGCCTCCAGTGGGGACTGCGACCCGAACGCAGCGACTTAGACCGCTCAGCCATCCTGACAGCTCTTTCCTTCCCAGGTTCATTGGGGGACTTTGACACCTGGTAGCCCGCCATTCATTTCAATGGGGCATTTCGACCATTCATTCCTATGGGGGAATCTCTGGGATTCGAACCCACGCCTCCAGTGGGGACTGCGACCCGAGCGCAGCGACTTAGACCGCTCGGCCATCCTGACAGCTCTTTCCTTCCAAGGTTCAATGGGGGACTTTGACACCTGGTAGCCCGCCATTCATTTAAATTGGGCATTTCGACCATTCATTCCTATGGGGGAATCTCTGGGATTCGAACCCTCGCCTCCAGTGGGGACTGCGACCCGAACGCAGCGACTTAGACCGCTCGGCCATCCTGACAGCTCTTTCCTTCCCAGGTTCATTGGGGGACTTTGACACCTGGTAGCCCGCCATTCAATTCAATTGGGCATTTCGACCATTCATTCCTATGGGGGAATCTCTGGGATTCGAACCCGCGCCTCCAGTGGGGACTGCGACCAGAGCGCAGCGACTTAGACCACTCGGCCATCCTGACAGCTCTTTCCTTCCCAGGTTCATTGGGGGATTTTGACACCTGGTAGCCCGCCATTCATTTCAATGGGGCATTTCGACCATTCATTCCTATGGGGGAATCTCTGGGATTCGAACCCTCGCCTCCAGTGGGGACTGCGACCCGAACGCAGCGACTTAGACCGCTCAGCCATCCTGACAGCTCTTTCCTTCCCAGGTTCATTGGGGGACTTTGACACCTGGTAGCCCGCCATTCATTTCAATGGGGCATTTCGACCATTCATTCCTATGGGGGAATCTCTGGGATTCGAACCCGCGCCTCCAGTGGGGACTGCGACCCGAGCGCAGCGACTTAGACCGCTCGGCCATCCTGACAGCTCTTTCCTTCCCAGGTTCATTGGGGGACTTTGACACCTGGTAGCCCGCCATTCATTTCAATGGGGCATTTCGACCATTCATTCCTATGGGGGAAAATCTGGGATTCGAACCCTCGCCTCCAGTGGGGACTGCGACCCGAACGCAGCGACTTAGACCGCTCAGCCATCCTGACAGCTCTTTCATTCCCAGGTTCATTGGGGGACTTTGACACCTGGTAGCCCGCCATTCATTTCAATGGGGCATTTCGACCATTCATTCCTATGGGGGAATCTCTGGGATTCGAACCCACGCCTCCAGTGGGGACTGCGACCCGAACACAGCGACTTAGACCACTCAGCCATCCTGACAGCTCTTTCCTTCCCAGGTTCATTGGGGGACTTTGACACCTGGTAGCCCGCCATTCATTTCAATGGGGCATTTCGACCATTCATTCCTATGGGGGAATCTCTGGGATTCGAACCCACGCCTCCAGTGGGGACTGCGACCCGAGCGCAGCGACTTAGACCGCTCGGCCATCCTGACAGCTCTTTCCTTCCAAGGTTCAATGGGGGACTTTGACACCTGGTAGCCCGCCATTCATTTCAATTGGGCATTTCGACCATTCATTCCTATGGGGGAATCTCTGGGATTCGAACCCACGCCTCCAGTGGGGACTGCGACTCGAACGCAGCAACTTAGACCGCTCAGCCATCCTGACAGCTCTTTCCTTCCAATGTCCATTGGGGGACTTTGACACCTGGTAGCCCGCCATTCATTTCAATGGGGTAATTCGACCATTCATTCCTATGGGGGAATCTCTGGGATTCGAACCCGCGCCTCCAGTGGGGACTGTGACCCGAGCGCAGCGACTTAGACCGCTCGGCCATCCTGACAGCTCTTTCCTTCCCAGGTTCATTGGGGGACTTTGACACCTGGTAGCCCGCCATTCATTTCAATGGGGCATTTCGACCATTCATTCCTATGGGGGAATCTCTGGGATTCGAACCCTCGCCTCCAGTGGGGACTGCGACCCGAACGCAGCGACTTAGACCGCTCGGCCATCCTGACAGCTCTTTCCTTCCAAGGTTCATTTGGGGACTTTGACACCTGGTAGCCCGCCATTCATTTCAATGGGGCATTTCGACCATTCATTCCTATGGGGGAATCTCTGGGATTCGAACCCTCGCCTCCAGTGGGGACTGCGACCCGAACGCAGCGACTTAGACCGCTCAGCCATCCTGACAGCTCTTTCCTTCCCAGGTTCATTGGGGGACTTTGACACCTGGTAGCCCGCCATTCATTTCAATGGGGCATTTCGACCATTCATTCCTATGGGGGAATCTCTGGGATTCGAACCCACGCCTCCAGTGGGGACTGCGACCCGAGCGCAGCGACTTAGACCGCTCGGCCATCCTGACAGCTCTTTCCTTCCAAGGTTCAATGGGGGACTTTGACACCTGGTAGCCCGCCATTCATTTCAATTGGGCATTTCGACCATTCATTCCTATTGGGGAATCTCTGGGATTCGAACCCGCGCCTCCAGTGGGGACTGCGACCCGAGCGCAGCGACTTAGACAGCTCGGCCATCCTGACAGCTCTTTCCTTCCAATGTCAAATGGGGGACTTTGACACCTGGTAGACCGCCATTCATTTCAATGGGGCATTTATACCATTCATTCCTATGGGGGAATCTCTGGGATTCGAACCCACGCCTCCAGTGGGGACTGCGACTCGAACGCAGCAACTTAGACCGCTCAGCCATCCTGACAGCTCTTTCCTTCCAATGTCCATTGGGGGACTTTGACACCTGGTAGCCCGCCATTCATTTCAATGGGGTAATTTGACCATTCATTCCTATGGAGGAATCTCTGGGATTCGAACCCTCGCCTCCAGTGGGGACTGCGACCCGAACGCAGCGACTTAGACCGCTCAGCCATCCTGACAGCTCTTTCCTTCCAATGTTCAATGGGGGACTTTGACACCTGGTATCCCGCCATTCATTTCAATGGGGCATTTCGAACATTCATTCCTATGGGGGAATCTCTGGGATTCGAACCCTCGCCTCCAGTGGGGACTGCGACCCGAACGCAGCGACTTAGACCGCTCAGCCATCCTGACAGCTCTTTCCTTCCAATGTTCAATGGGGGACTTTGACACCTGGTATCCCGCCATTCATTTCAATGGGGCATTTCGACCATTCATTCCTATGGAGGAATCTCTGTGATTCGAACCCTCGCCTCCTGTGGGGACTGCGACCCGAACGCAGCGACTAAGACCGCTCGGCCATCCTGACAGCTCTTTCCTTCCAATGTTCAATGGGGGACTTTGACACCTGGTATCCCGCCATTCATTTCAATGGGGCATTTCGACCATTCATTCCTATGGGGGAATCTCTGGGATTCGAACCCTCGCCTCCAGTGGGGACTGCGACCCGAACGCAGCGACTTAGACCGCTCGGCCATCCTGACAGCTCTTTCCTTCCAAGGTTCAATGGGGGACTTTGACACCTGGTAGCCCGCCATTCATTTCAATTGGGCATTTCGACCATTCATTCCTATGGGGGAATCTCTGGGATTCGAACCCGCGCCGCCAGTGGGGACTGCGACCCGAGCGCAGCGACTTAGAACGCTCGGCCATCCTGACAGCTCTTTCCTTCCAAGGTTCAATGGGGGACTTTGACACCTGGTAGCCCGCCATTCATTTCAATTGGGCATTTCGATCATTCATTCCTATGGGGGAATCTCTGGGATTCGAACCCACGCCTCCAGTGGGGACTGCGACTCGAACGCAGCAACTTAGACCGCTCAGCCATCCTGACAGCTCTTTCCTTCCAATGTCAATTGGGGGACTTTGACACCTGGTAGCCCGCCATTCATTTCAATGGGGTAATTCGACCATTCATTCCTATGGGGGAATCTCTGGATTCGAACCCGCGCCTCCAGTGGGGACTGCGACCCGAGCGCAGCGACTTAGACCGCTCGGCCATCCTGACAGCTCTTTCCTTCCCAGGTTCATTGGGGGACTTTGACACCTGGTAGCCCGCCATTCATTTCAATGGGGCATTTCCACCATTCATTCCTATGGGGGAATCTCTGGGATTCGAACCCTCGCCTCCAGTGGGGACTGCGACCCGAACGCAGCGACTTAGACCGCTCGGCCATCCTGACAGCTCTTTCCTTCCAAGGTTCATTTGGGGACTTTGACACCTGGTAGCCCGCCATTCATTTCAATGGGGCATTTCGACCATTCATTCCTATGGGGGAATCTCTGGGATTCGAACCCTCGCCTCCAGTGGGGACTGCGACCCGAACGCAGCGACTTAGACCGCTCAGCCATCCTGACAGCTCTTTCCTTCCCAGGTTCATTGGGGGACTTTGACACCTGGTAGCCCGCCATTCATTTCAATGGGGCATTTCGACCATTCATTCCTATGGGGGAATCTCTGGGATTCGAACCCACGCCTCCAGTGGGGACTGCGACCCGAGCGCAGCGACTTAGACCGCTCGGCCATCCTGACAGCTCTTTCCTTCCAAGGTTCAATGGGGGACTTTGACACCTGGTAGCCCGCCATTCATTTAAATTGGGCATTTCGACCATTCATTCCTATTGGGGAATCTCTGGGATTCGAACCCGCGCCTCCAGTGGGGACTGCGACCCGAGCGCAGCGACTTAGACAGCTCGGCCATCCTGACAGCTCTTTCCTTCCCAGGTTCATTGGGGGACTTTGACACCTGGTAGCCCGCCATTCATTTCAATGGGGCATTTCAACCATTCATTCCTATGGGGGAATCTCTGGGATTCGAACCCGCGCCTCCAGTGGGGACTGCGACCCGAGCGCAGCGACTTAGACCGCTCGGCCATCCTGACAGCTCTTTCCTTCCCAGGTTCATTGGGGGACTTTGACACCTGGTAGCCCGCCATTCAATTCAATTGGGCATTTCGACCATTCATTCCTATGGGGGAATCTCTGGGATTCGAACCCGCGCCTCCAGTGGGGACTGCGACCAGAGCGCAGCGACTTAGACCACTCGGCCATCCTGACAGCTCTTTCCTTCCCAGGTTCATTGGGGGATTTTGACACCTGGTAGCCCGCCATTCATTTCAATGGGGCATTTCGACCATTCATTCCTATGGGGGAATCTCTGGGATTCGAACCCTCGCCTCCAGTGGGGACTGCGACCCGAACGCAGCGACTTAGACCGCTCAGCCATCCTGACAGCTCTTTCCTTCCCAGGTTCATTGGGGGACTTTGACACCTGGTAGCCCGCCATTCATTTCAATGGGGCATTTCGACCATTCATTCCTATGGGGGAATCTCTGGGATTCGAACCCACGCCTCCAGTGGGGACTGCGACCCGAACACAGCGACTTAGACCACTCAGCCATCCTGACAGCTCTTTCCTTCCAATGTCAAATGGGGGACTTTGACACCTGGTAGCCCGCCATTCAATTCAATTGGGCATTTCGACCATTCATTCCTATGGGGGAATCTCTGGGATTCGAACCCGCGCCTCCAGTGGGGACTGCGACCAGAGCGCAGCGACTTAGACCACTCGGCCATCCTGACAGCTCTTTCCTTCCCAGGTTCATTGGGGGATTTTGACACCTGGTAGCCCGCCATTCATTTCAATGGGGCATTTCGACCATTCATTCCTATGGGGGAATCTCTGGGATTCGAACCCTCGCCTCCAGTGGGGACTGCGACCCGAACGCAGCGACTTAGACCGCTCAGCCATCCTGACAGCTCTTTCCTTCCCAGGTTCATTGGGGGACTTTGACACCTGGTAGCCCGCCATTCATTTCAATGGGGCATTTCGACCATTCATTCCTATGGGGGAATCTCTGGGATTCGAACCCACGCCTCCAGTGGGGACTGCGACCCGAACACAGCGACTTAGACCACTCAGCCATCCTGACAGCTCTTTCCTTCCAATGTCAAATGGGGGACTTTGACACCTGGTAGACCGCCATTCATTTCAATGGGGCATTTATACCATTCATTCCTATGGGGGAATCTCTGGGATTCGAACCCACGCCTCCAGTGGGGACTGTGACTCGAACGCAGCAACTTAGACCACTCAGCCATCCTGACAGCTCTTTCCTTCCAATGTCCATTGGGGGACTTTGACACCTGGTAGGCCGCCATTCATTTCAATGGGGTAATTCGACCATTCATTCCTATGGAGGAATCTCTGGGATTCGAACCCTCGCCTCCAGTGGGGACTGCGACCCGAACGCAGCGACTTAGACCGCTCAGCCATCCTGACAGCTCTTTCCTTCCAATGTTCAATGGGGGACTTTGACACCTGGTATCCCGCCATTCATTTCAATGGGGCATTTCGACCATTCATTCCTATGGGGGAATCTCTGGGATTCGAACCCTCGCCTCCAGTGGGGACTGCGACCCGAACGCAGCGACTTAGACCGCTCAGCCATCCTGACAGCTCTTTCCTTCCAATGTTCAATGGGGGACTTTGACACCTGGTATCCCGCCATTCATTTCAATGGGGCATTTCGACCATTCATTCCTATGGGGGAATCTCTGGGATTCGAACCCACGCCTCCAGTGGGGACTGCGACCCGAGCGCAGCGACTTAGACCGCTCGGCCATCCTGACAGCTCTTTCCTTCCAAGGTTCAATGGGGGACTTTGACACCTGGTAGCCCGCCATTCATTTCAATTGGGCATTTCGACCATTCATTCCTATGGGGGAATCTCTGGGATTCGAACCCGCGCCTCCAGTGGGGACTGCGACCCGAGCGCAGCGACTTAGACCGCTCGGCCATCCTGACAGCTCTTTCCTTCCCAGGTTTATTGGGGGACTTTGACACCTGGTAGCCCGCCATTCATTTCAATGGGGCATTTCGACCATTCATTCCTATGGGGGAATCTCTGGGATTCGAACCCTCGCCTCCAGTGGGGACTGCGACCCGAACGCAGCGACTTAGACCGCTCAGCCATCCTGACAGCTCTTTCCTTCCAAGGTTCAATGGGGGACTTTGACACCTGGTAGCCCGCCATTCATTTCAATTGGGCATTTCGACCATTCATTCCTATGGGGGAATCTCTGGGATTCGAACCCGCGCCTCCAGTGGGGACTGCGACCCGAGCGCAGCGACTTAGACCGCTCGGCCATCCTGACAGCTCTTTCCTTCCCAGGTTCATTGGGGGACTTTGACACCTGGTAGCCCGCCATTCATTTCAATGGGGCATTTCGACCATTCATTCCTATGGGGGAATCTCTGGGATTCGAACCCTCGCCTCCAGTGGGGACTGCGACCCGAACGCAGCGACTTAGACCGCTCAGCCATCCTGACAGCTCTTTCCTTCCCAGGTTCATTGGGGGACTTTGACACCTGGTAGCCCGCCATTCATTTCAATGGGGCATTTCGACCATTCATTCCTATGGGGGAATCTCTGGGATTCGAACCCACGCCTCCAGTGGGGACTGCGACCCGAACACAGCGACTTAGACCGCTCAGCCATCCTGACAGCTCTTTCCTTCCAATGTTCAATGGGGGACTTTGACACCTGGTATCCCGCCATTCATTTCAATGGGGCATTTCGACCATTCATTCCTATGGGGGAATCTCTGGGATTCGAACCCTCGCCTCCAGTGGGGACTGCGACCCGAACGCAGCGACTTAGACCGCTCAGCCATCCTGACAGCTCTTTCCTTCCAATGTTCAATGGGGGACTTTGACACCTGGTATCCCGCCATTCATTTCAATGGGGCATTTCGACCATTCATTCCTATGGGGGAATCTCTGGGATTCGAACCCACGCCTCCAGTGGGGACTGCGACCCGAGCGCAGCGACTTAGACCGCTCGGCCATCCTGACAGCTCTTTCCTTCCAAGGTTCAATGGGGGACTTTGACACCTGGTAGCCCGCCATTCATTTCAATTGGGCATTTCGACCATTCATTCCTATGGGGGAATCTCTGGGATTCGAACCCGCGCCTCCAGTGGGGACTGCGACCCGAGCGCAGCGACTTAGACCGCTCGGCCATCCTGACAGCTCTTTCCTTCCCAGGTTTATTGGGGGACTTTGACACCTGGTAGCCCGCCATTCATTTCAATGGGGCATTTCGACCATTCATTCCTATGGGGGAATCTCTGGGATTCGAACCCTCGCCTCCAGTGGGGACTGCGACCCGAACGCAGCGACTTAGACCGCTCAGCCATCCTGACAGCTCTTTCCTTCCCAGGTTCAATGGTGGACTTTGACACCTGGTATCCCGCCATTCATTTCAATGGGGCATTTCGACCATTCATTCCTATGGGGGAATCTCTGGGATTCGAACCCGCGCCTCCAGTGTGGACTGCGACCCGAGCGCAGCGACTTAGACCGCTCGGCCATCCTGACAGCTCTTTCCTTCCCAGGTTCAATGGGGGACTTTGACACCTGGTAGCCCGCCATTCATTTCAATTGGGCATTTCGACCATTCATTCCTATGGGGGAATCTCTGGGATTCGAACCCGCGCCTCCAGTGGGGACTGCGACCCGAGCGCAGCGACTTAGACCGCTCGGCCATCCTGACAGCTCTTTCCTTCCCAGGTTCATTGGGGGACTTTGACACCTGGTAGCCCGCCATTCATTTCAATTGGGCATTTCGACCATTCATTCCTATGGGGGAATCTCTGGGATTCGAACCCGCGCCTCCAGTGGGGACTGCGACCCGAGCGCAGCGACTTAGACCGCTCGGCCATCCTGACAGCTCTTTCCTTCCCAGGTTCATTGGGGGACTTTGACACCTGGTAGCCCGCCATTCATTTCAATTGGGCATTTCGACCATTCATTCATATGGGGGAATCTCTGGGATTCGAACCCGCGCCTCCAGTGGGGACTGCGACCCGAGCGCAGCGACTTAGACCGCTCGGCCATCCTGACAGCTCTTTCCTTCCCAGGTTCAATGGTGGACTTTGACACCTGGTATCCCGCCATTCATTTCAATTGGGCATTTCGACCATTCATTCCTATGGGGGAATCTCTGGGATTCGAACCCGCGCCTCCAGTGGGGACTGCGACCCGAGCGCAGCGACTTAGACCGCTCAGCCATCCTGACAGCTCTTTCCTTCCAAGGTTCAATGGGGGACTTTGACACCTGGTAGCCCGCCATTCATTTCAATTGGGCATTTCGACTATTCATTCCTATGGGGGAATCTCTGGGATTCGAACCCGCGCCTCCAGTGGGGACTGCGACCCGAGCGCAGCGACTTAGACCGCTCGGCCATCCTGACAGCTCTTTCCTTCCCAGGTTCATTGGGGGACTTTGACACCTGGTAGCCCGCCATTCATTTCAATTGGGCATTTCGACCATTCATTCCTATGGGGGAATCTCTGGGATTCGAACCCGCGCCTCCAGTGGGGACTGCGACCCGAGCGCAGCGACTTAGACCGCTCGGCCATCCTGACAGCTCTTTCCTTCCCAGGTTCATTGGGGGACTTTGACACCTGGTAGCCCGCCATTTATTTCAATTGGGCATTTCGACCTTTCATTCCTATGGGGGAATCTCTGGGATTCGAACCCGCGCCTCCAGTGGGGACTGCGACCCGAGCGCAGCGACTTAGACCGCTCGGCCATCCTGACAGCTCTTTCCTTCCCAGGTTCATTGGGGGACTTTGACACCTGGTAGCCCGCCATTTATTTCAATTGGGCATTTCGACCTTTCATTCCTATGGGGGAATCTCTGGGATTCGAACCCGCGCCTCCAGTGGGGACTGCGACCCGAGCGCAGCGACTTAGACCGCTCAGCCATCCTGACAGCTCTTTCCTTCCAAGGTTCAATGGGGGACTTTGACACCTGGTAGCCCGCCATTCATTTCAATTGGGCATTTCGACCATTCATTCCTATGGGGGAATCTCTGGGATTCGAACCCGCGCCTCCAGTGGGGACTGCGACCCGAGCGCAGCGACTTAGACCGCTCGGCCATCCTGACAGCTCTTTCCTTCCCAGGTTCAATGGGGGACTTTGACACCTGGTAGCCCGCCATTCATTTCAATTGGGCATTTCGACCATTCATTCCTATGGGGGAATCTCTGGGATTCGAACCCGCGCCTCCAGTGGGGACTGCGACCCGAGCGCAGCGACTTAGACCGCTCAGCCATCCTGACAGCTCTTTCCTTCCCAGGTTCATTGGGGGACTTTGACACCTGGTAGCCCGCCATTCATTTCAATTGGGCATTTCGACCATTCATTCATATGGGGGAATCTCTGGGATTCGAACCCGCGCCTCCAGTGGGGACTGCGACCCGAGCGCAGCGACTTAGACCGCTCGGCCATCCTGACAGCTCTTTCCTTCCCAGGTTCATTGGGGGACTTTGACACCTGGTAGCCCGCCATTCATTTCAATTGGGCATTTCGACCATTCATTCATATGGGGGAATCTCTGGGATTCGAACCCGCGCCTCCAGTGGGGACTGCGACCCGAGCGCAGCGACTTAGACCGCTCGGCCATCCTGACAGCTCTTTCCTTCCCAGGTTCAATGGTGGACTTTGACACCTGGTATCCCGCCATTCATTTCAATGGGGCATTTCGACCATTCATTCCTATGGGGGAATCTCTGGGATTCGAACCCGCGCCTCCAGTGGGGACTGCGACCCGAGCGCAGCGACTTAGACCGCTCGGCCATCCTGACAGCTCTTTCCTTCCCAGGTTCAATGGGGGACTTTGACACCTGTTAGCCCGCCATTCATTTCAATTGGGCATTTCGACCATTCATTCCTATGGGGGAATCTCTGGGATTCGAACCCGCGCCTCCAGTGGTGACTGCGACCCGAGCGCAGCGACTTAGACCGCTCGGCCATCCTGACAGCTCTTTCCTTCCCAGGTTCATTGGGGGACTTTGACACCTGGTAGCCCGCCATTCATTTCAATTGGGCATTTCGACCATTCATTCCTATGGGGGAATCTCTGGGATTCGAACCCGCGCCTCCAGTGGGGACTGCGACCCGAGCGCAGCGACTTAGACCGCTCAGCCATCCTGACAGCTCTTTCCTTCCCAGGTTCATTGGGGGACTTTGACACCTGGTAGCCCGCCATTCATTTCAATTGGGCATTTCGACCATTCATTCCTATGGGGGAATCTCTGGGATTCGAACCCGCGCCTCCAGTGGGGACTGCGACCCGAGCGCAGCGACTTAGACCGCTCGGCCATCCTGACAGCTCTTTCCTTCCCAGGTTCATTGGGGGACTTTGACACCTGGTAGCCCGCCATTCATTTCAATTGGGCATTTCGACCATTCATTCATATGGGGGAATCTCTGGGATTCGAACCCGCGCCTCCAGTGGGGACTGCGACCCGAGCGCAGCGACTTAGACCGCTCGGCCATCCTGACAGCTCTTTCCTTCCCAGGTTCAATGGTGGACTTTGACACCTGGTATCCCGCCATTCATTTCAATGGGGCATTTCGACCATTCATTCCTATGGGGGAATCTCTGGGATTCGAACCCGCGCCTCCAGTGGGGACTGCGACCCGAGCGCAGCGACTTAGACCGCTCGGCCATCCTGACAGCTCTTTCCTTCCCAGGTTCAATGGGGGACTTTGACACCTGGTAGCCCGCCATTCATTTCAATTGGGCATTTCGACCATTCATTCCTATGGGGGAATCTCTGGGATTCGAACCCGCGCCTCCAGTGGGGACTGCGACCCGAGCGCAGCGACTTAGACCGCTCGGCCATCCTGACAGCTCTTTCCTTCCCAGGTTCATTGGGGGACTTTGACACCTGGTAGCCCGCCATTCATTTCAATTGGGCATTTCGACCATTCATTCCTATGGGGGAATCTCTGGGATTCGAACCCGCGCCTCCAGTGGGGACTGCGACCCGAGCGCAGCGACTTAGACCGCTCGGCCATCCTGACAGCTCTTTCCTTCCCAGGTTCATTGGGGGACTTTGACACCTGGTAGCCCGCCATTCATTTCAATTGGGCATTTCGACCATTCATTCATATGGGGGAATCTCTGGGATTCGAACCCGCGCCTCCAGTGGGGACTGCGACCCGAGCGCAGCGACTTAGACCGCTCGGCCATCCTGACAGCTCTTTCCTTCCCAGGTTCAATGGTGGACTTTGACACCTGGTATCCCGCCATTCATTTCAATGGGGCATTTCGACCATTCATTCCTATGGGGGAATCTCTGGGATTCGAACCCGCGCCTCCAGTGGGGACTGCGACCCGAGCGCAGCGACTTAGACCGCTCGGCCATCCTGACAGCTCTTTCCTTCCCAGGTTCATTGGGGGACTTTGACACCTGGTAGCCCGCCATTCATTTCAATTGGGCATTTCGACCATTCATTCCTATGGGGGAATCTCTGGGATTCGAACCCGCGCCTCCAGTGGGGACTGCGACCCGAGCGCAGCGACTTAGACCGCTCGGCCATCCTGACAGCTCTTTCCTTCCAAGGTTCAATGGGGGACTTTGACACCTGGTAGCCCGCCATTCATTTCAATTGGGCATTTCGACTATTCATTCCTATGGGGGAATCTCTGGGATTCGAACCCGCGCCTCCAGTGGGGACTGCGACCCGAGCGCAGCGACTTAGACCGCTCGGCCATCCTGACAGCTCTTTCCTTCCCAGGTTCATTGGGGGACTTTGACACCTGGTAGCCCGCCATTCATTTCAATTGGGCATTTCGACCATTCATTCCTATGGGGGAATCTCTGGGATTCGAACCCGCGCCTCCAGTGGGGACTGCGACCCGAGCGCAGCGACTTAGACCGCTCGGCCATCCTGACAGCTCTTTCCTTCCCAGGTTCAATGGGGGACTTTGACACCTGTTAGCCCGCCATTCATTTCAATTGGGCATTTCGACCATTCATTCCTATGGGGGAATCTCTGGGATTCGAACCCGCGCCTCCAGTGGGGACTGCGACCCGAGCGCAGCGACTTAGACCGCTCGGCCATCCTGACAGCTCTTTCCTTCCCAGGTTCATTGGGGGACTTTGACACCTGGTAGCCCGCCATTCATTTCAATTGGGCATTTCGACCATTCATTCCTATGGGGGAATCTCTGGGATTCGAACCCGCGCCTCCAGTGGGGACTGCGACCCGAGCGCAGCGACTTAGATCGCTCGGCCATCCTGACAGCTCTTTCCTTCCCAGGTTCATTGGGGGACTTTGACACCTGGTAGCCCGCCATTTATTTCAATTGGGCATTTCGACCTTTCATTCCTATGGGGGAATCTCTGGGATTCGAACCCGCGCCTCCAGTGGGGACTGCGACCCGAGCGCAGCGACTTAGACCGCTCGGCCATCCTGACAGCTCTTTCCTTCCCAGGTTCCTTTGGGGACTTTGACACCTGGTAGCCCGCCATTTATTTCAATTGGGCATTTCGACCTTTCATTCCTATGGGGGAATCTCTGGGATTCGAACCCGCGCCTCCAGTGGGGACTGCGACCCGAGCGCAGCGACTTAGACCGCTCAGCCATCCTGACAGCTCTTTCCTTCCAAGGTTCAATGGGGGACTTTGACACCTGGTAGCCCGCCATTTATTTCAATTGGGCATTTCGACCATTCATTCCTATGGGGGAATCTCTGGGATTCGAACCCGCGCCTCCAGTGGGGACTGCGACCCGAGCGCAGCGACTTAGACCGCTCGGCCATCCTGACAGCTCTTTCCTTCCCAGGTTCATTGGGGGACTTTGACACCTGGTAGCCCGCCATTCATTTCAATTGGGCATTTCGACCATTCATTCCTATTGGGGAATCTCTGGGATTCGAACCCGCGCCTCCAGTTGGGACTGCGACCCGAGCGCAGCGACTTAGACCGCTCAGCCATCCTGACAGCTCTTTCCCTCCAAGGTTCAATGGGGGACTTTGACACCTGGTAGCCCGCCATTCATTTCAATTGGGCATTTCGACCATTCATTCCTATGGGGGAATCTCTGGGATTCGAACCCGCGCCTCCAGTGGGGACTGCGACCCGAGCGCAGCGACTTAGACCGCTCGGCCATCCTGACAGCTCTTTCCTTCCCAGGTTCATTGGGGGACTATGACACCTGGTAGCCCGCCATTCATTTCAATTGGGCATTTCGACCATTCATTCCTATGGGGGAATCTCTGGGATTCGAACCCGCGCCTCCAGTGGGGACTGCGACCCGAGCGCAGCGACTTAGACCGCTCGGCCATCCTGACAGCTCTTTCCTTCCCAGGTTCATTGGGGGACTTTGACACCTGGTAGCCCGCCATTCATTTCAATTGGGCATTTCGACCATTCATTCATATGGGGGAATCTCTGGGATTCGAACCCGCGCCTCCAGTGGGGACTGCGACCCGAGCGCAGCGACTTAGACCGCTCGGCCATCCTGACAGCTCTTTCCTTCCCAGGTTCATTGGGGGACTTTGACACCTGGTAGCCCGCCATTCATTTCAATTGGGCATTTCGACCATTCATTCCTATGGGGGAATCTCTGGGATTCGAACCCGCGCCTCCAGTGGGGACTGCGACCCGAGCGCAGCGACTTAGACCGCTCAGCCATCCTGACAGCTCTTTCCTTCCAAGGTTCAATGGGGGACTTTGACACCTGGTAGCCCGCCATTCATTTCAATTGGGCATTTCGACTATTCATTCCTATGGGGGAATCTCTGGGATTCGAACCCGCGCCTCCAGTGGGGACTGCGACCCGAGCGCAGCGACTTAGACCGCTCGGCCATCCTGACAGCTCTTTCCTTCCCAGGTTCATTGGGGGACTTTGACACCTGGTAGCCCGCCATTCATTTCAATTGGGCATTTCGACCATTCATTCCTATGGGGGAATCTCTGGGATTCGAACCCGCGCCTCCAGTGGGGACTGCGACCCGAGCGCAGCGACTTAGACCGCTCGGCCATCCTGACAGCTCTTTCCTTCCCAGGTTCATTGGGGGACTTTGACACCTGGTAGCCCGCCATTTATTTCAATTGGGCATTTCGACCTTTCATTCCTATGGGGGAATCTCTGGGATTCGAACCCGCGCCTCCAGTGGGGACTGCGACCCGAGCGCAGCGACTTAGACCGCTCGGCCATCCTGACAGCTCTTTCCTTCCCAGGTTCATTGGGGGACTTTGACACCTGGTAGCCCGCCATTTATTTCAATTGGGCATTTTGACCTTTCATTCCTATGGGGGAATCTCTGGGATTCGAACCCGCGCCTCCAGTGGGGACTGCGACCCGAGCGCAGCGACTTAGACCGCTCAGCCATCCTGACAGCTCTTTCCTTCCCAGGTTCATTGGGGGACTTTGACACCTGGTAGCCCGCCATTTATTTCAATTGGGCATTTCGACCATTCATTCCTATGGGGGAATCTCTGGGATTCGAACCCGCGCCTCCAGTGGGGACTGCGACCCGAGCGCAGCGACTTAGACCGCTCAGCCATCCTGACAGCTCTTTCCTTCCCAGGTTCATTGGGGGACTTTGACACCTGGTAGCCCGCCATTCATTTCAATTGGGCATTTCGACCATTCATTCCTATGGGGGAATCTCTGGGATTCGAACCCGCGCCTCCAGTGGGGACTGCGACCCGAGCGCAGCGACTTAGACCGCTCGGCCATCCTGACAGCTCTTTCCTTCCCAGGTTCATTGGGGGACTTTGACACCTGGTAGCCCGCCATTCATTTCAATTGGGCATTTCGACCATTCATTCCTATGGGGGAATCTCTGGGATTCGAACCCGCGCCTCCAGTGGGGACTGCGACCCGAGCGCAGCGACTTAGACCGCTCAGCCATCCTGACAGCTCTTTCCTTCCCAGGTTCATTGGGGGACTTTGACACCTGGTAGCCCGCCATTCATTTCAATTGGGCATTTCGACCATTCATTCCTATGGGGGAATCTCTGGGATTCGAACCCGCGCCTCCAGTGGGGACTGCGACCCGAGCGCAGCGACTTAGACCGCTCGGCCATCCTGACAGCTCTTTCCTTCCCAGGTTCATTGGGGGACTTTGACACCTGGTAGCCCGCCATTTATTTCAATTGGGCATTTCGACCTTTCATTCCTATGGGGGAATCTCTGGGATTCGAACCCGCGCCTCCAGTGGGGACTGCGACCCGAGCGCAGCGACTTAGACCGCTCGGCCATCCTGACAGCTCTTTCCTTCCCAGGTTCCTTTTGGGGACTTTGACACCTGGTAGCCCGCCATTTATTTCAATTGGGCATTTCGACCTTTCATTCCTATGGGGGAATCTCTGGGATTCGAACCCGCGCCTCCAGTGGGGACTGCGACCCGAGCGCAGCGACTTAGACCGCTCGGCCATCCTGACAGCTCTTTCCTTCCCAGGTTCATTGGGGGACTTTGACACCTGGTAGCCCGCCATTCATTTCAATTGGGCATTTCGACCATTCATTCATATGGGGGAATCTCTGGGATTCGAACCCGCGCCTCCAGTGGGGACTGCGACCCGAGCGCAGCGACTTAGACCGCTCGGCCATCCTGACAGCTCTTTCCTTCCCAGGTTCAATGGTGGACTTTGACACCTGGTATCCCGCCATTCATTTCAATGGGGCATTTCGACCATTCATTCCTATGGGGGAATCTCTGGGATTCGAACCCGCGCCTCCAGTGGGGACTGCGACCCGAGCGCAGCGACTTAGACCGCTCGGCCATCCTGACAGCTCTTTCCTTCCCAGGTTCAATGGGGGACTTTGACACCTGGTAGCCCGCCATTCATTTCAATTGGGCATTTCGACCATTCATTCCTATGGGGGAATCTCTGGGATTCGAACTTGCGCCTCCAGTGGGGACTGCGACCCGAGCGCAGCGACTTAGACCGCTCGGCCATCCTGACAGCTCTTTCCTTCCCAGGTTCATTGGGGGACTTTGACACTGGTAGCCCGCCATTCATTTCAATTGGGCATTTCGACCATTCATTCCTATGGGGGAATCTCTGGGATTCGAACCCGCGCCTCCAGTGGGGACTGCGACCCGAGCGCAGCGACTTAGACCGCTCAGCCATCCTGACAGCTCTTTCCTTCCAAGGTTCAATGGGGGACTTTGACACCTGGTAGCCCGCCATTCATTTCAATTGGGCATTTCGACTATTCATTCCTATGGGGGAATCTCTGGGATTCGAACCCGCGCCTCCAGTGGGGACTGCGACCCGAGCGCAGCGACTTAGACCGCTCGGCCATCCTGACAGCTCTTTCCTTCCCAGGTTCATTGGGGGACTTTGACACCTGGTAGCCCGCCATTCATTTCAATTGGGCATTTCGACCATTCATTCCTATGGGGGAATCTCTGGGATTCGAACCCGCGCCTCCAGTGGGGACTGCGACCCGAGCGCAGCGACTTAGACCGCTCGGCCATCCTGACAGCTCTTTCCTTCCCAGGTTCATTGGGGGACTTTGACACCTGGTAGCCCGCCATTTATTTCAATTGGGCATTTCGACCTTTCATTCCTATGGGGGAATCTCTGGGATTCGAACCCGCGCCTCCAGTGGGGACTGCGACCCGAGCGCAGCGACTTAGACCGCTCGGCCATCCTGACAGCTCTTTCCTTCCCAGGTTCATTGGGGGACTTTGACACCTGGTAGCCCGCCATTTATTTCAATTGGGCATTTCGACCTTTCATTCCTATGGGGGAATCTCTGGGATTCGAACCCGCGCCTCCAGTGGGGACTGCGACCCGAGCGCAGCGACTTAGACCGCTCAGCCATCCTGACAGCTCTTTCCTTCCAAGGTTCAATGGGGGACTTTGACACCTGGTAGCCCGCCATTCATTTCAATTGGGCATTTCGACCATTCATTCCTATGGGGGAATCTCTGGGATTCGAACCCGCGCCTCCAGTGGGGACTGCGACCCGAGCGCAGCGACTTAGACCGCTCGGCCATCCTGACAGCTCTTTCCTTCCCAGGTTCAATGGGGGACTTTGACACCTGGTAGCCCGCCATTCATTTCAATTGGGCATTTCGACCATTCATTCCTATGGGGGAATCTCTGGGATTCGAACCCGCGCCTCCAGTGGGGACTGCGACCCGAGCGCAGCGACTTAGACCGCTCAGCCATCCTGACAGCTCTTTCCTTCCCAGGTTCATTGGGGGACTTTGACACCTGGTAGCCCGCCATTCATTTCAATTGGGCATTTCGACCATTCATTCATATGGGGGAATCTCTGGGATTCGAACCCGCGCCTCCAGTGGGGACTGCGACCCGAGCGCAGCGACTTAGACCGCTCGGCCATCCTGACAGCTCTTTCCTTCCCAGGTTCATTGGGGGACTTTGACACCTGGTAGCCCGCCATTCATTTCAATTGGGCATTTCGACCATTCATTCATATGGGGGAGTCTCTGGGATTCGAACCCGCGCCTCCAGTGGGGACTGCGACCCGAGCGCAGCGACTTAGACCGCTCGGCC
Source organism: Vanacampus margaritifer (assembly GCF_051991255.1). NCBI lineage: Eukaryota > Metazoa > Chordata > Actinopteri > Syngnathiformes > Syngnathidae > Vanacampus > Vanacampus margaritifer. The sequence goes on along the minus strand of NW_027520751.1, from coordinate 6,933 downwards.
ATCCTGACAGCTCTTTCCTTCCCAGGTTCAATGGTGGACTTTGACACCTGGTATCCCGCCATTCATTTCAATGGGGCATTTCGACCATTCATTCCTATGGGGGAATCTCTGGGATTCGAACCCGCGCCTCCAGTGGGGACTGCGACCCGAGCGCAGCGACTTAGACCGCTCGGCCATCCTGACAGCTCTTTCCTTCCCAGGTTCAATGGGGGACTTTGACACCTGTTAGCCCGCCATTCATTTCAATTGGGCATTTCGACCATTCATTCCTATGGGGGAATCTCTGGGATTCGAACCCGCGCCTCCAGTGGGGACTGCGACCCGAGCGCAGCGACTTAGACCGCTCGGCCATCCTGACAGCTCTTTCCTTCCCAGGTTCATTGGGGGACTTTGACACCTGGTAGCCCGCCATTCATTTCAATTGGGCATTTCGACCATTCATTCCTATGGGGGAATCTCTGGGATTCGAACCCGCGCCTCCAGTGGGGACTGCGACCCGAGCGCAGCGACTTAGACCGCTCAGCCATCCTGACAGCTCTTTCCTTCCAGGTTCATTGGGGGACTTTGACACCTGGTAGCCCGCCATTCATTTCAATTGGGCATTTCGACCATTCATTCCTATGGGGGAATCTCTGGGATTCGAACCCGCGCCTCCAGTGGGGACTGCGACCCGAGCGCAGCGACTTAGACCGCTCGGCCATCCTGACAGCTCTTTCCTTCCCAGGTTCATTGGGGGACTTTGACACCTGGTAGCCCGCCATTTATTTCAATTGGGCATTTCGACCATTCATTCCTATGGGGGAATCTCTGGGATTCGAACCCGCGCCTCCAGTGGGGACTGCGACCCGAGCGCAGCGACTTAGACCGCTCAGCCATCCTGACAGCTCTTTCCTTCCCAGGTTCATTGGGGGACTTTGACACCTGGTAGCCCGCCATTCATTTCAATTGGGCATTTCGACCATTCATTCCTATGGGGGAATCTCTGGGATTCGAACCCGCGCCTCCAGTGGGGACTGCGACCCGAGCGCAGCGACTTAGACCGCTCGGCCATCCTGACAGCTCTTCCTTCCCAGGTTCATTGGGGGACTTTGACACCTGGTAGCCCGCCATTCATTTCAATTGGGCATTTCGACCATTCATTCCTATGGGGGAATCTCTGGGATTCGAACCCGCGCCTCCAGTGGGGACTGCGACCCGAGCGCAGCGACTTAGACCGCTCAGCCATCCTGACAGCTCTTTCCTTCCCAGGTTCATTGGGGGACTTTGACACCTGGTAGCCCGCCATTCATTTCAATTGGGCATTTCGACCATTCATTCCTATGGGGGAATCTCTGGGATTCGAACCCGCGCCTCCAGTGGGGACTGCGACCCGAGCGCAGCGACTTAGATCGCTCGGCCATCCTGACAGCTCTTTCCTTCCCAGGTTCATTGGGGGACTTTGACACCTGGTAGCCCGCCATTTATTTCAATTGGGCATTTCGACCTTTCATTCCTATGGGGGAATCTCTGGGATTCGAACCCGCGCCTCCAGTGGGGACTGCGACCCGAGCGCAGCGACTTAGACCGCTCGGCCATCCTGACAGCTCTTTCCTTCCCAGGTTCCTTTTGGGGACTTTGACACCTGGTAGCCCGCCATTTATTTCAATTGGGCATTTCGACCTTTCATTCCTATGGGGGAATCTCTGGGATTCGAACCCCGCGCCTCCAGTGGGGACTGCGACCCGAGCGCAGCGACTTAGACCGCTCAGCCATCCTGACAGCTCTTTCCTTCCAAGGTTCAATGGGGGACTTTGACACCTGGTAGCCCGCCATTTATTTCAATTGGGCATTTCGACCATTCATTCCTATGGGGGAATCTCTGGGATTCGAACCCGCGCCTCCAGTGGGGACTGCGACCCGAGCGCAGCGACTTAGACCGCTCGGCCATCCTGACAGCTCTTTCCTTCCCAGGTTCATTGGGGGACTTTGACACCTGGTAGCCCGCCATTCATTTCAATTGGGCATTTCGACCATTCATTCCTATTGGGGAATCTCTGGGATTCGAACCCGCGCCTCCAGTGGGGACTGCGACCCGAGCGCAGCGACTTAGACCGCTCAGCCATCCTGACAGCTCTTTCCTTCCAAGGTTCAATGGGGGACTTTGACACCTGGTAGCCCGCCATTCATTTCAATTGGGCATTTCGACCATTCATTCCTATGGGGGAATCTCTGGGATTCGAACCCGCGCCTCCAGTGGGGACTGCGACCCGAGCGCAGCGACTTAGACCGCTCGGCCATCCTGACAGCTCTTTCCTTCCCAGGTTCATTGGGGGACTATGACACCTGGTAGCCCGCCATTCATTTCAATTGGGCATTTCGACCATTCATTCCTATGGGGGAATCTCTGGGATTCGAACCCGCGCCTCCAGTGGGGACTGCGACCCGAGCGCAGCGACTTAGACCGCTCAGCCATCCTGACAGCTCTTTCCTTCCCAGGTTCATTGGGGGACTTTGACACCTGGTAGCCCGCCATTTATTTCAATTGGGCATTTCGACCATTCATTCCTATGGGGGAATCTCTGGGATTCGAACCCCGCGCCTCCAGTGGGGACTGCGACCCGAGCGCAGCGACTTAGACCGCTCAGCCATCCTGACAGCTCTTTCCTTCCCAGGTTCATTGGGGACTTTGACACCTGGTAGCCCGCCATTCATTTCAATTGGGCATTTCGACCATTCATTCCTATGGGGGAATCTCTGGGATTCGAACCCGCGCCTCCAGTGGGACTGCGACCCGAGCGCAGCGACTTAGACCGCTCGGCCATCCTGACAGCTCTTTCCTTCCCAGGTTCATTGGGGGACTTTGACACCTGGTAGCCCGCCATTCATTTCAATTGGGCATTTCGACCATTCATTCCTATGGGGGAATCTCTGGGATTCGAACCCGCGCCTCCAGTGGGGACTGCGACCCGAGCGCAGCGACTTAGACCGCTCAGCCATCCTGACAGCTCTTTCCTTCCCAGGTTCATTGGGGGACTTTGACACCTGGTAGCCCGCCATTCATTTCAATTGGGCATTTCGACCATTCATTCCTATGGGGGAATCTCTGGGATTCGAACCCGCGCCTCCAGTGGGGACTGCGACCCGAGCGCAGCGACTTAGATCGCTCGGCCATCCTGACAGCTCTTTCCTTCCCAGGTTCATTGGGGGGACTTTGACACCTGGTAGCCCGCCATTTATTTCAATTGGGCATTTCGACCTTTTCATTCCTATGGGGGAATCTCTGGGATTCGAACCCGCGCCTCCAGTGGGGACTGCGACCCGAGCGCAGCGACTTAGACCGCTCGGCCATCCTGACAGCTCTTTCCTTCCCAGGTTCCTTTTGGGGACTTTGACACCTGGTAGCCCGCCATTTATTTCAATTGGGCATTTCGACCTTTCATTCCTATGGGGGAATCTCTGGGATTCGAACCCGCGCCTCCAGTGGGGACTGCGACCCGAGCGCAGCGACTTAGACCGCTCAGCCATCCTGACAGCTCTTTCCTTCCAAGGTTCAATGGGGGACTTTGACACCTGGTAGCCCGCCATTTATTTCAATTGGGCATTTCGACCATTCATTCCTATGGGGGAATCTCTGGGATTCGAACCCGCGCCTCCAGTGGGGACTGCGACCCGAGCGCAGCGACTTAGACCGCTCGGCCATCCTGACAGCTCTTTCCTTCCCAGGTTCATTGGGGGACTTTGACACCTGGTAGCCCGCCATTCATTTCAATTGGGCATTTCGACCATTCATTCCTATTGGGGAATCTCTGGGATTCGAACCCGCGCCTCCAGTGGGGACTGCGACCCGAGCGCAGCGACTTAGACCGCTCAGCCATCCTGACAGCTCTTTCCTTCCAAGGTTCAATGGGGGACTTTGACACCTGGTAGCCCGCCATTCATTTCAATTGGGCATTTCGACCATTCATTCCTATGGGGGAATCTCTGGGATTCGAACCCGCGCCTCCAGTGGGGACTGCGACCCGAGCGCAGCGACTTAGACCGCTCGGCCATCCTGACAGCTCTTTCCTTCCCAGGTTCATTGGGGGACTATGACACCTGGTAGCCCGCCATTCATTTCAATTGGGCATTTCGACCATTCATTCCTATGGGGGAATCTCTGGGATTCGAACCCGCGCCTCCAGTGGGGACTGCGACCCGAGCGCAGCGACTTAGACCGCTCGGCCATCCTGACAGCTCTTTCCTTCCCAGGTTCATTGGGGACTTTGACACCTGGTAGCCCGCCATTCATTTCAATTGGGCATTTCGACCATTCATTCCTATGGGGGAATCTCTGGGATTCGAACCCGCGCCTCCAGTGGGGACTGCGACCCGAGCGCAGCGACTTAGACCGCTCGGCCATCCTGACAGCTCTTTCCTTCCCAGGTTCAATGGGGGACTTTGACACCTGGTAGCCCGCCATTCATTTCAATTGGGCATTTCGACCATTCATTCCTATGGGGGAATCTCTGGGATTCGAACCCGCGCCTCCAGTGGGGACTGCGACCCGAGCGCAGCGACTTAGACCGCTCGGCCATCCTGACAGCTCTTTCCTTCCCAGGTTCATTGGGGGACTTTGACACCTGGTAGCCCGCCATTCATTTCAATTGGGCATTTCGACCATTCATTCCTATGGGGGAATCTCTGGGATTCGAACCCGCGCCTCCAGTGGGGACTGCGACCCGAGTGCAGCGACTTAGACCGCTCAGCCATCCTGACAGCTCTTTCCTTCCAAGGTTCAATGGGTGACTTTGACACCTGGTAGCCCGCCATTCATTTCAATTGGGCATTTCGACCATTCATTCCTATGGGGGAATCTCTGGGATTCGAACCCGCGCCTCCAGTGGGGACTGCGACCCGAGCGCAGCGACTTAGACCGCTCGGCCATCCTGACAGCTCTTTCCTTCCCAGGTTCATTGGGGGACTTTGACACCTGGTAGCCCGCCATTCATTTCAATTGGGCATTTCGACCATTCATTCATATGGGGGAATCTCTGGGATTCGAACCCGCGCCTCCAGTGGGGACTGCGACCCGAGCGCAGCGACTTAGACCGCTCGGCCATCCTGACAGCTCTTTCCTTCCCAGGTTCAATGGTGGACTTTGACACCTGGTATCCCGCCATTCATTTCAATGGGCATTTCGACCATTCATTCCTATGGGGGAATCTCTGGATTCGAACCCGCGCCTCCAGTGGGGACTGCGACCCGAGCGCAGCGACTTAGACCGCTCGGCCATCCTGACAGCTCTTTCCTTCCCAGGTTCATTGGGGGACTTTGACACCTGGTATCCCGCCATTCATTTCAATTGGGCATTTCGACCATTCATTCCTATGGGGGAATCTCTGGGATTCGAACCCGCGCCTCCAGTGGGGACTGCGACCCGAGCGCAGCGACTTAGACCGCTCAGCCATCCTGACAGCTCTTTCCTTCCAAGGTTCAATGGGGGACTTTGACACCTGGTAGCCCGCCATTCATTTCAATTGGGCATTTCGACCATTCATTCCTATGGGGGAATCTCTGGGATTCGAACCCGCGCCTCCAGTGGGGACTGCGACCCGAGCGCAGCGACTCTAGACCGCTCGGCCATCCTGACAGCTCTTTCCTTCCCAGGTTCATTGGGGGACTTTGACACCTGGTAGCCCGCCATTCATTTCAATTGGGCATTTCGACCATTCATTCCTATGGGGGAATCTCTGGGATTCGAACCCGCGCCTCCAGTGGGGACTGCGACCCGAGCGCAGCGACTTAGACCGCTCGGCCATCCTGACAGCTCTTCCTTCCCAGGTTCATTGGGGGACTTTGACACCTGGTAGCCCGCCATTCATTTCAATTGGGCATTTCGACCATTCATTCCTATGGGGGGAATCTCTGGGATTCGAACCCGCGCCTCCAGTGGGGGACTGCGACCCGAGCGCAGCGACTTAGACCGCTCGGCCATCCTGACAGCTCTTTCCTTCCAGGTCATTGGGGGACTTTGACACCTGGTAGCCCGCCATTCATTTCAATTGGGCATTTCGACCATTCATTCATATGGGGAATCTCTGGGATTCGAACCCGCGCCTCCAGTGGGGACTGCGACCCGAGCGCAGCGACTTAGACCGCTCGGCCATCCTGACAGCTCTTTCCTTCCCAGGTTCATTGGGGGACTTTGACACCTGGTAGCCCGCCATTCATTTCAATTGGGCATTTCGACCATTCATTCCTATGGGGGAATCTCTGGGATTCGAACCCGCGCCTCCAGTGGGGGACTGCGACCCGAGCGCAGCGACTTAGACCGCTCGGCCATCCTGACAGCTCTTTCCTTCCAGGTTCATTGGGGGACTTTGACACCTGTAGCCCGCCATTCATTTCAATTGGGCATTTCGACCATTCATTCCTATGGGGGAATCTCTGGGATTCGAACCCGCGCCTCCAGTGGGGACTGCGAACCCGAGCGCAGCGACTTAGACCGCTCAGCCATCCTGACAGCTCTTCCTTCCAAGGTTCAATGGGGGACTTTGACACCTGGTAGCCCGCCATTCATTTCAATTGGGCATTTCGACCATTCATTCCTATGGGGGAATCTCTGGGATTCGAACCCGCGCCTCCAGTGGGGACTGCGACCCGAGCGCAGCGACTTAGACCGCTCGGCCATCCTGACAGCTCTTTCCTTCCCAGGTTCATTGGGGGACTTTGACACCTGGTAGCCCGCCATTCATTTCAATTGGGCATTTCGACCATTCATTCCTATGGGGAATCTCTGGGATTCGAACCCGCCGCCTCCAGTGGGGACTGCGACCCGAGCGCAGCGACTTAGACCGCTCGGCCATCCTGACAGCTCTTTCCTTCCCAGGTTCATTGGGGGACTTGACACCTGGTAGCCCGCCATTATTTCAATTGGGCATTTCGACCTTTCATTCCTATGGGGAATCTCTGGAT